>NC_050449.1:42376642-42583624 GCF_903995425.1 Onychomys torridus
ACAGGAACCAGGATTGGTCACTTACAAGCCTCTGAGTGACTTGGGCAGCAGTGTCACCAAATTGTGTGACCACTCACAAAGGCTGCGTCCCCAGAGTTTCCTGTGCAGTTTATAGGCAGCTTCACTAAAGAGTCTCCTCTTCCTGAGACACTGCTCACGGCCTATAGAACCTCAGGAAGACAGTCATGTTTCTTGTGCGCTTCCTGAGCCTCCCTGTTCCCTTTAGCAGAATACCCAGGACAAACAAGGTAGCAACAGTGGGAAATCTCCTTCACTCAGCATATTCATTCACATGTTAGCAATTTCTAAAACATCCTCTTGGTGAGAAAACAATAACAGCATAATGTTTGGGCACCCCATGGCCCAGTCACACAAAGGGAGACCAAATAGTGGCTACCATGGAAACAGCAGCCCCAGCAAAGCAAGGATGATAGATGACAAAAACAGGAGTTGGTGACCAATCTACTTTGAAAGATGAAGGAGCCTGAGGTAACCCTGATTTGGGTTTGCAGTTAAGTGAAACATGGTCCTGTCATGATTAGCTTTAGTTGTCAGGTTGACACAGCCTAAAATTATTTGGGAAGTGAGTCTATATTGGGCTGGCTTGTGGGCTTGTCTGTAGGGGCAGGAGTGTCTTGTAGTGTTGGGGTACCAAACTCAGCGCCTTGCGCCTTTGCATGTGCTAGGCAGGAGCTCCGCCTCTTTTTTTTTTTTTTTTTTTTTTTTTCTGAGACAGGGTTTATTTCTGTACCCGTGACTCTCCTGGAACTCACTTTGTAGACCAGGCTGGCCTCAAACTCAGAGATCTGCCTCCCAGTGCTGGGATTAAAGGTGTGCACCACCACCGCCCAGCTTGTGGGGGTTGTCTTAGTAAGTTAATCGTGCAGGAAGATCCAGGCCAGTGTGGGTGGTGCCATTCCCTAGGCAGAGGGGCCTGAACTATGTAAGAGTGGCAAAAATTGAACTGGGCACTAGAAAGCAAGCAAGGGAGTGTGTATGGCTCATTTCTTGCTGCTCTTGACTGTGAGTGTGACCACGAACTGCTTCAAGCTCCTGTAGTTATGATCTCCATTTTCAGATGGACTGTAACCTGGACCTGGAGTGAAAATATACCCTTTACTCCCTTAGGTTGCTTTTGGTTAAGGTATTTCATCACAGCAACATAAATGGGACTGGAACAGCTCCTCTTACTGTTACAGCGTCTTCTGGTTGTCCCTTAGCCTCACTGGGACCACAGGAACAACGGTTATCATGGTGGCCATAAAATACAGATCTTACTGGCACAAAACTCCCACCTGCAGGACCTCACAGCCTTCTTCCCCAAGAACTCCTGGTGTCTTAGAAAGTCTCCACCCACATTCATGAGTCACCTGAGTTAGCTCCAACCAGTACACCTCAGCTGAAGAGACTGCCAAGCCACAACTCTGCCACCCCTGCCTCTCCACACACATCAACAGACAGAGAAGCTTGGCCCCAGGTAGGCAGAGGCTGCAGGTTGTGCAAGCATGCCACAGGGCCTCTAGATGGCTGGTCACATGGGGATGTCCCTTCCCTTAGGCTAGGAGGCTGTCTTGGTGACCGAATAGGCTTGGCTCACAGAGGTAGCACTGAGATGCATGAATCTCTTTTTCTTGGGTGACTCTCTCCTTCCCTCACAAGGACACTAGTTGGTTGGTCTCAGTGTTCACCCTATTCTAATTTGACATTAACATAGCCAATTATACCTGCAAATGCCTGTTTTTCTGAGTAAGGTCATATACTGAGGTACTAGGAGTGAAGACAAGTCTGTCTTGGTGGGGGGACTCAATTAACACCTAAAAGCCCTTCTTTTCTTTTCCCTTCTCTGCTGTTGTCAACTCAGGGCTTGCCTTTTTGGCTTCCTCAGATCTGGCTGTCATGGTCCCTGAGTCATCTGTTAGGATTATGTCAAGTAAACAAAAAGGGACCTCCTCTCCCACCTGCCTTTCCAGGACTCCTTGACCAGCAGACTTCCTCTCATTTCTCATGGACAATCAACATGATCTTATCTCACGCCTATGTCTAACCCAATCACTGGGACGGGAACAGGGCCACTCATCACTATTGGCTGAGACCGGTGGGTTCAAATTTGAGCACTTAGAGGGCTTGTTATAAAATAGGTTGTGGGCTAGGGGTGTGACTCAGTGGAAGATCCCTTTCCAGAATGGGCAGGGCCCTAGATTTGATCCCTAGCAACAGAAAAACATAACAACAATAAGAAAACCCAAACCCCACAGATTATAAGGCCCTATCTAGCTCCAGTTTCTAATTCAGCAGCCCTGTATTGGAAATGAGGCTTGTGAATTTGTACTTTTTCTTAAGCTTCATCTTATTTTAATTGGCATATGGTAGTTGTGCATGTTCATGGGATACATTGTGATTGTTGATACATGTATGCTTTGCAGGAATAATTAATTCAGTGTTATTATCATATCTGTCACTACAAACATGTATCATTCTTGCCTGAGAACATTCCACATCTTCTTTGAAGCTGTTGTGAAATTGATGGTACTTTTCTGTTCACAGTCACCCCACTGTTAACAGAACATCTGAACTTGCTCCTAACTGAGACTTTGAACCTGTTATCCAGCCTCCCCATCCTCCCTCTTCTCAGCCTCTGCTAACCACAATTCTATCCTTTATCGTATCCACTACCTCCTCTTCCACATGTGAATGAGCTCTTGCCACATCTGTCTTTCTGTGACATCCCCCAGGCTCTTTCAGAATTTAGGCTGTTTTATTTTTGTTGTTGTTTTGAGATGGAGTTACAGATATTCCAGTCTGAATTCAAGCTCACTATGTGGTCAAGGATGATTTTGAACTCCTGACCCTCTTATCTATCACTCCTATCTAAGTACTAGGGTTACAGGCATGTGCCGACACACCTGGTTTAAGTGCTGGGATTGAACCCAGGGCTTAAGTACGAAAGACAAGCACCCTGCATCCTTAGCATCTGAATTTGAATTTTTAATTTAATTGTATTTATTCTTGTGTGTGTGTGTGGTTATTGGGTGCAGGGGCTGATGGAGGTGGGCTTATGAATGCCACTGTTTCTGTAGAGGTCAGAGGACAACTTCCAGGAGTCGGTTCCAGGATTCAAATGTGGGTGGTCAAGCTTGTGGGGCAAGTACTTTACCCACTGAGTCTCTTGCCAGCCCAGAGCTTGAGGCCACTGGTCTTGGAGCACTCTTTGAGAACCAGTAGTTTAGGCCAATCAGGATTCATCTCAAAAGATGGAGCTCAACTCTTGGGAAGTACATACCACTCACAGGAGGATGCCTGACCCAGATCAGGATTCCCATCAGAAAGGAACAAGGTGGAAAGTGGGAAGAACTCAGCAGGTCAAGAGGAGATTCAGAATGGTGCATGTGGGCAACACCGTTAGTGTCACAGAGGGCTGGGAGGATGAGCTTGACAACGTCATCATTGGGTTGGACAACTAGGAAGGCTTTCCTGATCTTACTTCTCATTCTGAAAACAAACAGAAGCCTAGTTACAGAAAATAGAAAGTTATTAAGACAGGTGAGGTGGCTTATATTTTACAACTGTAATCCCAGCACTCTGAAGGCTGAGACAGAATTGATTTCTACAACTTCAAAGTTATCCTAGGCTCCATAGTGAATTCCAGGTCAGTCTTGCAAACAATGTGAGACCCTCTTTTTTTGACAAGCCAATAAATAACAACAACCATAATAAATAATAATAATAATTATTATTATTAATAGTGTACAGAGTTATTTATATTTGTTACCTGCCAAGTATTAGAGTTTATTTCCAAAGTCAGGGCTGGTGGTCCTCGAATCAGATTGTGGCAGGAGAGTAGGGGCCGGAGAGAGCAGTACCAAGGTTCACAGATGAAGGAAGCCAGTTGGCAGAGGATTGGAACTTTCCCTACCTGGGCTGTGTGCAACAAACAGCATGTGTGAGAAAAGCCAGGCAGCCACATACAAGCCTGGGAGAGGTGAGCTCTATGCAAATGATTATGAAGGTGCTAGTGGATGGCTAATAAGGACTGTGAGGCCAGAAGCACAGAGCCTTTGAACCTATCTATGTCTTTCCCTCCTCTTAGCTGCTCCCACTCTTGGGATGGACTTTCTCTTTCTTAGTCAGCTGCCTCTATTTCTATTGCCTTACCACACATCCTGTAAACTAGATTGGATGTACTTGTAACAAGATGAATATGAGGATGGCATGTTAGATGTGGTGGCCCATGCTTTCCATCCCAACAATTGGGAGGGAAAGGCAGTTGGATCTCTATGAGTTCCAGGACAGCCTAGGTTACATATAGATAGATAGATAGATAGATAGATAGATAGATAGATAGATAGATAGATAGATAGATAGATAGATAGACAAAATTTAAGAAGGAAGTAATGGGGCTTTTATCACTGCTGAACAGTGAGAAGAATTTGTTTAGCCAGTACTGTGTTCTGAATTCAGTAATGAACACAGCTCCTTTCCCGGTCCTGTTATAGATGAAAAGTCATGATTGTGGGGGAAGGCTTGCTCATTTATTTGAGGTCCCCACATCAGTTTCCATGTATATTTATGCACGCTGAGCCCTCTGTCCCCCTCTCTTCCCCACTTACTCATTGTCTAGCCTCACATCTATATAAAATTATCTATAGCCAAGTCAAGTGTCTGCCTCACCCTCGAATGCTTTTCCTGGTCTCCCTTGCGGCATCTGTGATGCAGAGATAGTAATTGTACCCCTCGTGGAATAGCTGTGAGGATTAAGTAAAACCATGTGTATAAATAAAGATGTGTATTAAGATAATTGTTGTTGTGGCTACACATCCAGTGCTCTCCCCACGCACAACATCACCACTAATTACAGATTGATTCCCAGGTGTTGGATGATTATCATTTTAGAACTGTATTTATAGCTATTGACATCTACTCGCCTACATAAATCTATACCTAGGGATATATACCTTGGCTCCCAGCATTTCATACAAACATTTGTGTGCCTGTCTTCCTGGCTGTGGTTCTTTCTAGAAGCTATCTACAGAGCAAGATGTGAGTGATGCTTGTGTATACTCCCCTCTCCTTATGTAAATGAAAGGTGCATTATTCCAGGTCTCATGAGCTCAGATGTCAAGAGGGGATTAAATGTGCAAGGAATTTATTAGGGGGAATGTCTAATAAAAGGCAAACGAGGACCATGCTGTGAGGCTGCAGAGCAAGGCTGACCTGAGTCAAGGGAGGAGGAAAGAAAGTTTGAGGGATGGACGTCTTTGTGAGCTGCTGTGCAGTACAATGAAGATCTGGCAAAGCCACTGGGGAGTCCTCTGGTGGGTCACATGCTAGAAGAGTTCCCTGCCTTCCAGCACAATGTGGCCATCCTCCTCTTCCTTCTCCCATCCCTCTCCCTCCCCCACTTCAAGATAGGATCTCCTGTATCTCAGGCTGGCATCCAGTTTGAAATCTCTATGTATAAACCCCGCATTTCTGACTCTCTTGCTTCCACCTCCTGAGTGCTCCATCACAAGCATGTGCCACGATGACCGGTTTCTTGCTGTGTTGTGGCTCAGGTACCAGGCTTTGTGCAGGCTAGGCAAGCACTCTACTAGCTGAGTATCATCTCCAACTAGGAGGCAACATCTGTTAGTGCCTGTGCCCCATTCAGTCTCTGGCCTCCATCAGCCCATGTGAGATGTCAGAGCCAGTCTGGAGCTCAGGCTGTAGTTTGGATGGGGCACAGGTTCTCTCGGCTGTCATACGAGGCATCATCTATTTTTGTGTTCATGAAAACACAAAACTACAGATTAAATGACAGAAACTCAAATTCAAGAGACTCCAGCTGAGGACCCCTCCCTGAGGCTGTACCATGCTGTGCTTCAGCTTAGACTGTCCTCAAGTCTGGTGTAAGCTCTGTCCCGGGCCTGTCCCAGGGAGCTCTGGCTAAGCTCAGGACTGCTACTCTCTAGAAACTTTGGGGAAAACTTTCCCTACACAAGAATGGGAGTATCTAGAACATTCTTTACTTGATAGTTGGGAACACCGTAAGGGGAAAGGGAGGTGCCTACACCTTAAATCTTTTTCCACTGGGGTTCATAACTTTCTTCAAGGTCTGCTGGTCCAGCCTTGATCAGAGGCAAAGGGACTGACTGATGGTGGCCAAGCAGGACATTGACTCTGTGGGAACCACCTTATGTTCCACTACCAAGTCCACTGATGGAACCAGCCCCAGCAGCCCCAATACTGTACCGATGAAAGTGTTATTTATAGGAAAGCTATATCTGCAGAGGGAACAATAAACCAGAAAGCAAAGTATGAAGGTTTGCAGCGAGCGTTGTAAAGTTTTATATTCCTGAAAACTAGGGATAAAAGATATAACCATTTAAGGCAAAGTGGACAGAAGGGGTTTCCACGCGATTGTAAAGCAGACTTATAATAGTTAATTGCTAGTTTCTTATTACAACAGGGAGAGTCAAAATAGGCTTTAAAAACCCCAAACTGCAAAGAGAAGGGAGGGAGAAAAAGAGACAGGAAGGGATGACCTGTTAGAAAGATTTGAGTCATGTTCTGGCTCTTCTAGAAGAGAGAACATTGCTGTTCAAAAGCACTGGACATGTCCTATAGTGGTGACTAATCACTACCCAAGTCTGTCTTGCATTTCCCATCCAGGACATTTCTCCCCAGACAGCAGTGTTTTACGTCCAGTGACAGGGCACAAAAGCATCCTTAACCCTCCTGCCCCAGTACTCAGCTCCTGTTCAATCCCCATGCCTCCATCAGCCTGGCAGTGTGCTAGCAGCAAGCAGATCACAGGCATCAGAGGTGACGGAGGAAGACAGTGGACAGATACCCAGAAAGGACTCAAGGCTTCACAGAGGGGAGCTGACCTGAGTTGGGTGTTGGCAACAGAGCAAGAACTTTGACAATATCACCAAACTGTCCATCCCCACAGACAGCATCTGGGTCCCTGATATTCTCATCAATGAGTTGTGAGTACTTTCATCAGAGTCGAGGGGGCTGAGAGGCTGGGACTAGAGAAGCCAGGCACAGTGACAACTTGTTACTAGACAAACCCTCCTGTGCAAGGGAATAGTGTGAGGGCTCTGAGTGAGGTAACTTCCAAGGGTCCATTCACACTACATCCTTGTAAATGGTGCTGTAGCAGCCAACGGCAGGGTTCACAGGGGATCTAGGTTCTTGTGTTCCTGAAGTAGGGATTGAGCAGAGATGTACGGTTACAGCAGAAGCAGTTTATTAGGAGAAGATATACATACTTCAAGGGCCAAGACAGTGGAGCCAACAAGATGGCTCAACGGGTGGGTGGACTTGCCTTTGACACTTGACCTGAGCTCAATCTGTGGGGCCCACAGGGTAGAGGGAGAGCTGACTCCCATAGTTTTTTCTTTGACCTCTACATATATACTGTGTTAAATAAATAGATAGATAGATAGATAGATAGATAGATAGATAGATAGATGGATGGATGGATGGGTGGGTGGTTGTAAACTTTTGTAATGCCAGGGAAGTAGAGACTGGCAGAACCTAGGGCTGGTAGCCAACCTAGTCCAATCAGGGAACTCCAGACCAATGACTGACCATGTCTTAAAAAACAAGGTAGATAGCACTCATGTTTGACCTTTGGCCTTCACACTGAGGTTACATAGGAACACACACACACACACACACACACACACACACACACACACACACAAAGATACACTTCTGTATTAATTACTTTTCTGTTACTATGATAAAACACTGTGACCAGAAGTGACTTATGGAAGAAAAAGTTTATTCCAGATTCAGAGGGACAATCCATAATGGTGAGGATGGCATGGTAGCAAGCAGGAATCTGACAGGTCCTTTTTTTGCTTGTTTGTTTTGTTTTGTTTTTCTAGACAAAGTTTCTCTGTGTAGTTTTGGTGCCTGTCCTCGATCTCGCTCTGTAGATCAGGCTGGCCTGGAACTCATAGAGACCCACCTGCCTCTGCCTCCCTGAGTGCTTGGATTAAAGGTATGTGCCACCACTGCCCTGCAGAAAATGGGTTTTGTTTTGTTTTGTTTTTTGTTTTTTTGGAGCTGAGTAGCGAACCCAGGGCAAGCACTCTACCACTGAGCTAAATCCCCAACCCCAGAAAATGGGTTTTTAAAACAACAATTTATCAGGGTTCTCTTGTCAATTTAGTCCTGCTGAGTCAACTTTCAGCCCCACAGTGAAAGTCCCTCTGTGGGCAGTGCCCTCTTCAAACCACACCCACCATACGAGAGGCTGGTGGAACCATGCTCTTCCTGTGAGTGGTAGCCCCCATGCAGCTCACTGGAACTGCTTCCTGCACCAGAGTCAGTCCATCCTTCTTCCCGGGGGAGGGGAGGTCTTGGGATCACCAGTCTCCTATGAGCTCTGCTGAGTCATGTGACCTCCACAGGAAACCCTTCCAACTCCTGGGTCTGTGTCAGGAGGAAAGCCATGACCCTACTACATTGGGCAAAGTGGGAGGCTCCCCTCCCCAGCCACTAGCCTGACTTCTCTTGACTTGGTGAGAAGAGATTGGCAGAAGAACCTGGAAATTCTCTTGACTCTGGGGCTGCGGCTGCTGAAAGGGCTGGAGACAGCCCAAGGCTCAGGAGCCCCTCACTTGCCCCAGATGACCCTACTTAATGGCATACTTGCAGTGGCTTTTTTTTTTTTTCAGGACAGAAAGGCCCTGGTTTGGTGGTCATCTTAACAGAAAAGAACTCCAGTAGGAACCACACTCCTTTGTTAATTGGACAGTATTGAGCCTCCACCCCATGCTAGGCACAGTGCTCAGCTCTGGATACCTCTCAGGGTAAACAACAGTGAAGCCTATGCTGTGTGTACTTGTGGTTGGGGCAGACACAGCCCCAAACCAGCTATCACACAACACAGAGTGCCCCCTGTGAGAAGTGTCAGCCTGACGCTTGGTGGGTTTGAGTTGCATCACCAAGACTAGGTCTCAGGAGCAAAAGAGGAGACATGAACACATCAGTCAAGAGGAAAGGGCAGGGCACTCATGGAGCCGGAACCCCTAGCGAAGTATCACCCAGAGGGAACAGCATTATTCCCTGGATCTGGGCTGGAAGGTCCTGTTGAAGTCACCACACCATCTCCTGCATCCACTGTCCTAGATAGAGAAGCTGGACCAGGAGGTTGCCAGTATTGCAGAAGGTCTGCAGGGAGTAAGTCTGAGCCCCATTCCAGGGTAGGACCTCTAGGTCAGGAAGCCCTTGGCACCAACCATCTCAACTCAGGAGACTGTCCTAAGGGTGAGAGGAGATGATGAAAGACAAGCTAGGTTCTCCGTCTCTTGCCACGCTGGCATCCTGGCCTCCAGTCTGCTTTCCTGTCCCCTTCTCCTGAGCTTATATACCTGAGCCATATTTATCATGTAAACATACCGCACGTGTTGCCTGATACAAAGCATGATTTCTCTTTCTGTGTTAACTCAGTGTGTCTGTGATGCCCCACTTCACAACTCTCCTGTGCTGGAGGCAGATAGATTAACAAACAAGCAAGAATAAACCATAAATGGAACTCAGCCATCATCTACTACATCCTCACAACAAGCTCATGCGATGGGTGCTTTACTAAGTTGATTTTTACGGACAGGAAGATGGAGGCACATGGAAGATTGCACAAGGTCTGAGGGTAGGAAAGATGACCCCACCAAGGATGTCTACCTTGTGACTTCTAAGGCTTGTGAGTGTGACACACTGTGAGATAGAAGGCCTTTGCTGAGTGCTGAATTGAGACTTCTCAAGATGAGCAGGTTCTAGATGATCAGTGTGGGCAGGCTTTAGCCACAGTGATCTATGTGAAAGAGGGGCCAGAAGATGGCATGGTCCGTAAAGTGTTTGATGTGCAAGCATGAGGATCTGAGTTCAAATTCCTGGCACTCACATAAAAAGCTGGGTGTCATGGGCTTGTAACCCTAAAGCTGGAGGGAGGTAAGAGGATCCCTGGGCCTTGATGGCCAGTAGCCTAGGCAAATCTATGAGGTCCAGGTTCAGGGAGAAGCTAAGGAAGATAAGTTGACCCCTGGCCTCTGCCCATGTACTTACACACACACACACACACACACACACACACACACACACACACAGACAGAGAGAGAGAGAGAAGAAAAAAAAGGATGATGTATTGGGGCTAGAGAGAGGGCTCGGTGATTAAAAGCACTTTCTGCTATAACTGAGGACCTGAGTTTGGTTCCCAGTACCCATACCCAGCAGCTCACAGTTGCCTAGAACTCCAGCTCCAGGGGCATCTGATGCCGCTGACTTCTTCAGGCACCTGCACACACATGTACATGCTCCCCTACGGAAACAGATGCATGCACATAATTACAAATCGAATTTTTTTCACTAAGATGATTTAAGAAAGGAAAGCTCTGGAAGGGAAAAACTGAGGGAGAGATGGAGAGGGAGAGAGAGAGGTGTGGGGGGGAGCTGGGGAGGTGAATATCAATATCAGCTGAGCTGAGACATTTGGAGCTTGGCTTTGAAGGAGGGAAAGAACGTCCCACAGCTAGCACAGGTGGCCCAAGTCTGGGAAAGGCAAGGAAGCAGATTCTTTCCTACGTCTTCCAGAAGGCACTCAGCCCCGTGGTTTCATTTTGGACTTTTCAAACAAATGAACCCCCTCCCACAAAACAACAGCAGCAGCAACAACGACAAAATAACAGTTTTCACTGAAGTGGAAATAGATGGTTCACTCTAAGCCAAATATGAGAGGCTGTGGCCAGCCATATGGATTCAGGCCATCCTGGGTGACCTGCTCTACTGTGGAAATAGTTCCAGCCACAGCACGAATGCCACTTAGTGCATTTATCAACTACACTGTGGGAGTAGCAGGTAGGCGGGTTACAGTAAAGCAGGAGTCTTTGCTCTAGGGCTAAGGTACTGTGTGATCTGATGACAGGCTTAGCTTTGGATACTGGAAGCCCATGCATGGGCTGTTAAGGTCCTGCAATGGTTTTACCTAATAGTCAGAAGGCCGGTAGGTTCACTGCAGACACGGGTAATCAATGCCTACTAATGGGTACTAAAGATAGCCCATGGTAATTTTAGCTTTGGATCTGCAACATTCCAAGTCTCCACATTCATGGGTGTTCTAATCAGTCAATTAATATGCAAAATCTTCAACACAGATGTGGCCTTTTCAGGGAACTTCAGTTCACAAGGACTGACTATGTGCAGGTGCAGTAGGTTGATGATTTGTCGGGGGTTAGGGGGCATGATTGGAGGGCATGGCAGTAGCCACACTGTGGACATTGTATATGTCGTCCTGATAAGTAAAGGAATGGATTCTTGAAAGGCCTGCTTAGGACAGCCATGTCTTCCTCCGTCCTTCCCTGAGCCAAGCCTGGGGTAAATGAGTGTCTCCCAGGCACTTGTCCTGTCTGTCCACCCACTGACCTGTTCCAAGTACTTGTGCCCATCACCCCCTCTAGCACCTTTCCCCAGGACTGTGAGGAGTGGTTCCAAGTTGGTGCAGCATGGGCTGGAGTTGGGCCGAAGAGAGAAACAGGATCTTCTGAGGGCTTATGCTGAGAGAGATTTGGGCAAAACAGTGTTTCGCACCACCAGCCACAGGCGTTTTCATCACATGTGCAGAAAGGGGAGAGCTACAGAAGAGCCAACTTTGTGGATGAGAGGATGAGCATGGCCAGAGCCTAGGCAGGAACCTCAGAGCATGGGGCTCAGTATGGGCACAGCGGTTAGTGCCTGAATACTTGTAGCTCAGAGGTGCTGTCCTTATTGCTGGCCTTGAAGGAAGGCGGCTGCAGACACCCCTAGTGAGGGGTAAGGGTCTTTATTTAGGAGGTGCAGCAGGAAAGAGGGCAATAACATGCTTTGTGCCGGACTTTCCATAGAATTTCTGGGCTTTGCTGCCACCTGGTGGACAGAATCTAGAAATCATGGTCGTAGTGGTCTTGGCCAAATAGCTTGTTAGATATTTATCTCTTTCTGAACCCTTAGTTGGGGAAGTTCTTCTAGCTTTGGGGAAGTGAGTTCCTGGGTTCCTGTAAGTCCCACATGCCATGCTCACAAAGCTCTTTCTTCTGTGGATTTAGAGCTCGTTACAAAGGGACACGGCCAGGCTCAGGATGGGATCCTAGAGTGTGCAAGGCTCTCATATTGTCTCAGTGCAGGAACTCAGAGCTGAAGTTTTATGGAGGAAGTCTGTTAGGAAGCTGAAGGTGTGTGGGCAAGTGTCAGACATGACAAAGGGACAGAAAGGACACTGGTGTTTGGCACAGGCTGGCTCTTTAGTTCCCTGGCCTTAAGGTAAATGCCTAGCCTTGTCCTTAAGATGGGATAAGCAGGACAAAGGTCCCCATCCACCACTTGCCAGGGTCAATTCTCACTGGTTCCAAATGTGACCTGACCCAATCAAGAAGGGCCAGCATGATACTAGGCCGGCGACTCTACCACAACCTTGTAGATTCCCTGAGCATTTCTTCATTGGGATCTCAGAACCCCTGACACCTATGATGTGGGAACTGTGTGAGCCCCACTTGGTAGATGGATAGGTGGACACACAAGGAGACCCAGGATGTGAAAGATTTTACACTTGGGGTCTGACACTCCACAACACGCTCATATTGTTCTCAGTAGACATGTTTCAGGAAGCAGTGGGATGTCCGAGTACAGCTCTGGGCTCCCTCCTCCCAAAAGCTCCAACAGAAAACTGAAGTAGACCTGTCCGCCTTAGCTGCCCTCTCCAGAGCTACAGAGCTAAAGGTCCCTTTTTGAAAGGCTACTAGGAAATGAGATACGATTTGTTCTTTCCAGACTCCTGATTTAATACTCATTGTTAGCATCGGCCTGGCCAGGAAGTCCTTCCGCCTGTCTAACCTCTGCACTTCCAGATATAATGGAGGGGGAGGAGGGAGAGGAGAGAGAAGCAAGACTTCTATTTCAGGACAGGGTATTCTTATTCCCTAAAACTAGGGTTGAATTCTCTAACCCGGACACTGTGACACTCAGGGCTGGCCATCACAAGCCTCAGTGGAACAGCTTAAATTATAGAGGACTAAGTTAGAAAAATGGAAAGACAAATCCCCCAAAAAACCCCACCCAAAGTCCCAGCTGGCGCCTAGTTAGTGGCCATTTGCTTGCCTCGGTGGGGTACCCTCCACCTCTCACACAGGTCAGGGTACCCAGTGTGGCTGGCTGGAGGAGAAGGCCAAGGAGTTGGTGTTGGGCCAAGGCAATTGTGTGGGGTGGGCTGGACCAGTGTGACTGCCTGGGGTGCAGTCAGAGGAACGGGCCCCTTCGTGCCCAACACCCCCTCCCCCAAACACGCGGAGGGAGGCAGAGGGGGTGATTAGCATGGGGCATTGTCCCCAGATAATGGGCCCCAGCTGCCTCCTGAAAGGAGAGACAAAGCGCCTGGCGGCTCCACGCGCATTATCCCCTCGTTAAATCTCTGTTATTAGATTAGATTCAGAATGTATTGATTCAGAGGCTGGGGGAGGAGGGGGAGGGAGGAGAAGCTGGCTAGAGAACACGGAGCCGCACTCCCCGCTCCATCACCAGGAAACTTTTCCTCTAAGCTAGCTTGGGGAACTCTCAGTTGTGTCGCGGTGGCGGCAGCGGCGGCGGCGGCGGCGGCCCCCTTCCCATCTCCACCCTCACCACGACCTCCTGCATCAGCTGCTAAGCTCAGCCTCCCTGTCCCAGCTCTCCTGAAAGCTACCAGGTGTCCACTCTAGGGCATGCCTTGGAGGTCATTGAGCACAGGTGGCCAACTTGAGGAGCAAAAACAACTTTCTTCCTAGGAGCCTGTGGCAACCTCCCAGCAGCTCAGATGCAGACTCACAGAGCACCAAGGCTTGAGGGCTACAGAGGACTTCCACGGTCTCTGATGGAGTTTGGGGGAGACTGTGAGAAGCAGGGTGGGTGGGGAAAGGCCGAGGAGCCCTTGGGAGGTGAGATGAGGAAGTAGCTGAGGGG
Source organism: Onychomys torridus (assembly GCF_903995425.1). Classification (NCBI taxonomy): domain Eukaryota; kingdom Metazoa; phylum Chordata; class Mammalia; order Rodentia; family Cricetidae; genus Onychomys; species Onychomys torridus. Next base: position 42,390,599 of record NC_050449.1, read on the forward strand.
CATGGAGACCAGAAGCCAATCCGTTTGCCTAGGACAGGATCAGAGGCAGGAGCCTTGTAGACTAAAGCAGGCCTGTAGAAGCTGGAGCGTGCTAAAAGGTCTTGATTCCTCACAGCTAGCCAAAGGCTGGTTCTCTGCCCTCACTCTGTTATGGTCTTTCTTACCTAGAGCCCAGAGCTTTCCTCTGTGGCTGTAGTCACTCAAGAAGTGTCTAAATTGTCTTTCTACTTCAGATTACCCCCACCCTAGATGATGGCACCTCAAGCAAAGGACCTGGCAGATGGGGCAATGATGGGTGGCAGCAGGCAGGTCCTTCTCTAGACCAAGATTGGTAAATTATTCAGAACTCCTGACACTTGCCACAAATCTTCCTTCATTTACTCCTAAAGCTCATATCAGTACCCCAAACCATAATTTAGGGTCACTGTACCCTCTTATCTGATTTATTCCAACATGGCTACATTGCATAAACCTCTCTGTACCACTGAACATCACCACCCTCAGGTTGACCTGGATCTCCTATATGCCAGGCTGATCTTGAACTAAGAGTAATCCTTCTGCCTCAGCCTCACAAGTGCTAGGAGTACCGGTGCAAGCCACCATTCCTGGGTTTACTTGTCTCTTTAGTCGGCACATTAGGGACTGGAGGCCTAGCCTAGCCTCTTTGGGCTGCCTCAGTCTAAGCTTTAGTTACGAAAGGAACGGAGTAAGCAAGTGACTGGGGGTGTCCCCAAACCCAGTAAGGACTTCCTATGGCATAGTCCAAGATTAGCTTTGGTGAAGAGAAGTTGGTGCACTGGAGACATTCTTCAGTACTGGGCCTCAATTTCCCATCCCTGGGAATCATGGCATAGGTGCCAGATCAATGTTTCTATTGGATGTGGCCAGTGGACCAGAAGATGTTACATGCAGCAGCTCATTCCTGAGGTGGATAATTGGCCGCCTCAGTACTGGGCTCTGTCGCCCCATTGATTACAAATGAAGGGTGAGAAGGGGGAGATGGGGAATCAATAGGCTGATGAGTGTCTTACTAGCTCTCGGGTTGAACACTTTGTCAATAGCTACCCACTTAATGGCCAGTGGTGCATTGACTGTCCATCTTTCTATCCTTGTGGCTTGGGACATGAGAACCTTCTGATAGTGTGTGACTAGGCTCAGCAGTCCTAGTAGGTGGGGCAGCTTTTGATTCTAAAACCAGGCTCCAAGTGAGGAATTGCAGGGCCTATCCTGAATAAGAACTGTCCCCACCTCTTGCCCATTCTTGCTCAGCCAAAGGCAACTCCAGGTCCCACACTGTCCTGTTCAGTAACAGAGCCTGATCCCCACACAAGCAAAACAAAAATCAAGTGAAATTCTGAAGTCATATCAAAAGCTCATGTGTCTAGGGTAGAGGTGGTAATGAGACCTCAATCCCAGTTCACCCGAGGAGCTGGCAGCTAGTTAGAATCCAGGAACTCTTTGTATGACAGGGATCCTAGGATGAGAGGCAGCTAACAAAAGGTAAACCAGGTGAGCTCTTCTTCAGCCTTAAGCTCTTTCAGATGTGACAAAACCCAAGGCCCCAGATTTCTGCCCTCTGCTCAGCCTCCCAGGTGATGTATGAACTGAAATTGCAGAGTCTAGGGGTTTGAGAATATACCATTCCCAGTGTTTGTACTGACTCTCTTATTGTTAGCCACCATGGAGCAGCTTAAGAAGTAATGGAACTGTTTGATCTCATCTCAGACATTTTTGGTGGGTCCTGTCCCTATAGCCTGGCCGTTTGTTGTCTAGTCCCCCTCTTCCTTGCTTTACTTTGAGTGTCAAATAACATAGGAACAAGATAAAGTGTCAGAGGGAACCTTGAGACTAAGAATATTCCTTTCCCTAGATGCCTGTTAGGTGGATGGAGTGGAGTTGGGGCCATTGCTTAGCGTGTCTTAAGCCCTGATGTCTAGGACAGGTGACCAGGCTAAGTTATGTCCAAGAGCATTCATTATCCCAGCTCTGCCTCCCTCCGAGTCCTACTTCCTGGTTAGGGGCACCAAGCACAGGCTTCTAAGAGTTCTCAGAGGAGATGTACATGCCTTGCTTTCAGTGTTTCCTAAGCACCAAGCCGGAGGGTGCTGGCCGTGGTGCTGAAGTCTTACCTTCCCGGGAGCACTCTGTTGCAGGGTAAGACCTTGCTCCTTAGAGACCATGAATCCAGAAGAGTTGGCCCACATGGATCCTTCCAGCATTTTTCCAGTGGGTTGCAGAAAGCCCTCCTCTCTCTCTTCTCATTGATAAATGGTCAGTCTTGACCTTGAAACTGATCCACCTCCTACTGTTTCATCATGGTGGCTCTTGTGTCACCCTCTAGTTCCCTGGTCCAGCAAGCATCTGTCAACTGAAACTACAGGTGATTCCGCCATCCAGCCTTTCCCCAAAGCTGAATACAAATGGCCATGGACAGAGAGTAAGATATCACTGTGCTTTATTATCCTCCTTTCCCCACTGGCTGACAAAGCTGAGTGCTAGGGACGTGGCCACTGGTGAGCTGAAAAGGGAACCATTAGGGGCTGGATAAAATGAATGCAGAAATTTCAGGCACCTATGCTAGAGGATTAGTTTTTCTTTGAGCTAAAAAAAAAAACAAACAAACAAATTTTGTGGAAATGAGCAGTTCCAAGGGCTTTAATCAAGGAAGTACTGCAAAGGAAATCGAGGCCTGATGTATTGATGGGTAAAGTTAGAGGGTACTTGATTTCTCTTGAACTAGGATATCATGCTTTAAAGCCATGGTGGGGGGTGGGAATAAAGTGGGGGAGGCAGAATGGGTCTTCACCACTAAGTTTTGGGGCCAGGGGTTCAGATACTGGTTTGGGAATGGGTCTTCAACACTAAGTTTTGGGGCCAAGGGTTCAGACACTGGTTTGGGATTGCTCAGACTAGTTGGAGTTGGAAACAGAATGAAGGACCTAAAGGGAAATCCTCCATCCTTAGCCTAACCAGTCCCATGTACCATGCCGAGTTGTGCTTACTCAAGAATAATGCCAAATGGACCAGAGTGTGACCAGGGTGATGCTGTAGGCCAGCACAGCCAGCAGGTAGATTCGGAATAGCAGCCTGTCCAGCACGTATCCCACTCTCAGCCAGTCCCGAGCCACCTCCCGCATCTCATCCCGCTTCTCCAGGAAGTGGCGGATGGAGGATAGCTCTTGCAAGAGCCCACGCACAGCCAGCGAGGCCTCTCTAGGTGGTGGGGGAGGGCTACCTCTGCCCCTCGGGGTCTTCTCCAAGTCCTGGGGTCCCCCAACATGGCTGAAGTGGTTTCCCATGGCTGGAAGAAGAAGTGAGCCTTAGTAAGAAAGGGAGGCCAGTGAGATATCCTAATGCTGTGGCAAAGGGGTGGGGTATGGAGGCCAGAAGTCTGTCTTCCTCAGTTGCACTCTCTCTCCCTCTTTTCAGACAGAGTCTCACTATATAGTCCTGGCTGGCCTGGAACTCACTATGTAGACCAGGATGGACCAAACTCACAGAGAGATACCCACCTGTATCTCCCAAGTGCTAGGATTCAAGGCATGAACCACCGCACCGAGCTCCTCTGAGCCCTTCTCAGCCCATGGGCTCAGCCTCCAGGACTCCCACCTTACATTCTCCTAGGCTGATGAGGGCTTTGAAAGCAAAGGAAAAGGGCCTGGCTGGGCCTGATGGTGCATGCCTTTAACCCCATCACTTCCAAGACAGGAAAGATCTCTGTGAAAGCCAGTCTGGTCTACATAGTTTGTTCCAGGTCAGCCAGGGTTACATAGTAAGACCCCATCTTTTAAAAACAGTGGAAAGGGAGACAAGGTTCCAGTCTGATTGACATCTTTGATAAAGCATCTTCCTGCTTCTATCCTGTACCCAGTTTCCAGGTCCTGTCCTGCATCCCTGGCATATCACAGCCTCCAGACTATGTATGAGTCTGTCTTTTACTCTCTCTCACCTGAGCAGTCCTCAGTCTTGTTGGCCTGGAAGGTGGCTGGGTGCCTATGGACCATGGGCTGCTGTTCCCCTAGACAGAGCAGCCAGGCTGTCTTCTCTAGGACCAGGTGCCTTAGCCAGGCTGGTACTGGCCGCTGTAGGTCCTGCTTATGCACCAGCCGCACAATGAAGATGGTCTCAGCGAGGCTTATCACCAGCAGAGCCATGCACACCACAAAGTAGACACCTGAGCCAGAGAAGAAGACACACTAAGGGCGGGAGCAAGTTCATATCACAGTGAAGTCTTGCCTGGGGGGAGGCCTTACCAATCAGGGGAGTGCCGATGGCTGTTGCCGGCAGTGTGTCTGACACAATGATGAGGAAGACTGAGTATCCCAGAAGGAGTGTGATCTTGAAGGAGACTCTCTCGCCGCTGTCTGGGGGCAGGCAAAAGCCCACAATGTCTACAACCATGAGGAAGATACTGGGCAGCAAGAGACTGACTGCGTAGAACAAAGGCCGCCGGCGGATGACCACCTGGAACCAAGATAGAAGCTTGGGGATACCTGGGCAGACAGGAACCCAGGAAGCACTCCCCCCCTATCCAGCCCTCTCTCTTATAGAACTTCCAGCCTAGATGGCTTGGGGAAGGAGAAAAACAGACCCATATCCTTCCTCTGGCACCAGGCTTGTGACCGTTGAAGACAGAGAATGCTTCAGGTGTGTTCCCGTCTCCCTTTGCTGAAGTTACATGGGATGTGTATGGACCTAGAGCTGGCAACAGGGCTACTCTGCCTTTCCCAGTTGCCTCTTTATGCCACCCCCAATGTGGAGGTCGAGTCATTTTTGTGGCCACTCCAGCCATAGCCACTCCCACTCACATAGAACTTCATTTCGGCATAGCTGCTACTGGTTTCCATACTGAACTCCTGAAACTGGGTCAGCACTCCCAGCAACTCCCACTCGCCCTGATTCATGAAGACGCTCTTGTCTGACCTCACTTCTTCTGGTGATCGCCACAGGGAAATGTTGATGTCCTGGACTAAGAGAAGACAAAGGGTCAAAGAAGCTTTGGGATCTCAAGCACAGAATCTTCAAGCATAAAAGATGAGGCATGGTGTGGACAACACCCAAGGAACCTTCTTGTCAGATCTCTGGACCCCAGACTTCTGCCCTGGTTTCCTCGGGTGTACAAAGTGCAGTGATAGAACACATTTTGTCTAACTGACAAGCCTATAGTGAGGGCACTGTGCAAAACAAAACAAAACAAAAATGCAGGAAGCATCCATTAGAAAGCTTTCGGTCTCTGTCTCTGTCTCTCTCTTTCTCTCACTTACACCCCCCACACTCACACACACTCACTCACCCCAGTCTTCTATGTTAGAGTTTCTCATCTAGGAAATGAATTAAACGCATATGTCTTCACAGAACTACCTGTCTTTGAAGAATTAAGAAAATAAAATAAATCCTCAGTTACACCATACCACAGATATTCCCTATCTATCTATCTATCTATCTATCTATCTATCTGTCTATCTATCTTCCAGAGGACCTGGGTTTGGTTCCCCATACCCACATGACAGCTCACATCTATCTGTAACTCCAGTTCCAGAGAATGCAATGCCCTTTTCTGATCTCCATGGACACCAGGCACACACCATGGTGCACACACATATATGCAAGCAAAACATTCTTATACACAAAATAAAGTAAATAAATATAAGACAATGTTTAAATAGAAAAGGGGCTAAGGAAAAGGCTCAGTGAGTGAAGGGCTTGCTGTTCCAGCACAGAGACCTCAGTTGAATCCTCAGAAGCCACATCAGAAATCTGGCTGTGGGCATGACACTTGCCATCCCACCTCTGGAGAGGTACAGACAGTGGAACCCCTGGGCTCACTGGCCAGCCCAGCTTAATCGGCAAGTGTAGGGAACAGTGACAGACCCCTGCCTCAAAAAGACAAGATGGAAGACAACTGTGGAAGATACCTTGGGTCGGTCTCTGACCTCCACATATGTGAGCAACACACACACACACACACACACACACACACACACACACACACATACACACACACACATGCACACGCATCCAAGGAAATAAAGGAAACTATCTAAATGTCCATCCATGAAGAAAATACTTAATAAACAATGATACACCTAGATGAGTCTATTGCAGTTAAAATTTATGAGGAAGATCTCATACACACTAATTTTGAGAAAGGTCAGGGATTCATTGTTGATAAAAAGAATTAAGTAGCAGTATAAGACAGGAGACACAATATGTGGTCTCCATAGGTAGCACGTGTGTGTGTGTGTGTGTGTGTGTGTGTGTGTGTGTGTGTGTGCGTGCACACACCTGTGGGTGGAAATGCATAGAGAAGTAAATGGAAGATTCTATTATGTCATATTGTATTTAGAAACAACTTTTTATATGTATGAGTGTTTTCACCTACATGTGTATTTGTGTACTCTGTATGTGTGCAGTGTCTGTGGAGGCCAGAAGAGGGCATTGGATTCCCTGGAACTGGAGTTACTGTTGTGAGCTATCATGTGGGTGCTGGGAACAGAACCTGGGTCCTCTCGAAGGGCAACAAGTACTCTTAACTGCTGAGTCATCTTTCTGGCCCCATAAATGAAGTTTAATGTAATGAACAGGTCAGAGCAGGACAGGTTGTTTTCCTATAGTCCAGCGGTGTATCTTCACCAGCCCTCCACTAAATACCTGGCACCCCCACACGCAATAAAAATTCTCAGGACCAGACGCTGTACTAAAGAGTCTAAGAGTGGGTCAGAAACCATGTCCCCATTCCTCTGAAATCATGCCCGTGAGAAAAGCAGACATGGACTGAACAAGTCTTGTCAAGTGATGAAGGCAGTAAGAAAAACCAGGGTTCCTAAAAACTGCACGAGAAATCGCTGGACGAGGGGCCTCGAGGAAGTCCTCCCAGGCACCGGTGATACCTGGGGGTGATCCGGCGAGTGGAGGGGTTGATCAGGCTGTGTCTGGGGTGCCGGGAGTAGGAGAAGGAAGATGGGTGGGTAGCTTAGGAGAGGGAACAGCCTGTGATAAAGAGAACAGGCTGGACCTCTAGGCCTCCAGAAGAAGGCAGCTGGGCTGGCACACACCAGATGAAGCTGGTGTGGTACACTGTGGGCAGGACCAGGTCAAGGATTTGGATTGGGTCCCAGGACTACTGGGAAGCCATTCAGGGGTTTAAATAACATGATCAGATTTGCATTTTAATAAGAGCTCACAAGCTGTTGTGGGGAGCCTGAACCACAGTGGGGGGTCGTACATGGGGAAGACCAGGGGAGGAGGGGAATAAGGACACCTGGGCAGGAGGTGTTGGCTTAATTCAGGGGTGAAGAGGAGTGGGTGGGTCTGAGATACATTTCCTGTGAGATCTTCTTTGAGAACCTGGGTAAGAATTGTCCCTTGCTGCCCTTGCTGAGTGTCACATGAATCCTTGTAACAACTAGGGAGGCAGTGAGAACAGCAATATAGGCTCCAGCTGGAGGAACAGGAAACAGAGGCTCGTTGGCATTAAAAAGACAAGTGGCAGGATATATTGCTCAGTGGTGGGGTGCTTGCCTAGCATGTGCACGGTTATAGGTCAGATCCCCAGAACCACAAGGGAACAAGATAAATGGAAGAGACGGCTGAAGGGAAGAGAAGGAGGGAGAAAGTAAGTGGTGTTTGATAAAGGAAGGATGTATCATAGAGAATGCTCCTGGCCCCAAGTGCCTGAGAGCCCCAACCTCTGCCCCACCCACAAGCCCATGTACTCACTGGTATGCAGCCAGCTGGTGAAGGTCAGAGAGCAGTTCTGCACATCAAAAGGGAAGTTATAGATGTCCAGGCTACAGGCGGTCACCACCTGGAGGGGCTTGTAGTTTTGGACTTCACCTTGATGATGCACGTACACATAAGGGATGCTTGGAGACTTCCCCACGTCCACACTGGTCAGGGAAGAGGAATCCATTTGTGGGCTGAAAGGACAGACCCTTGCCCTTGAAGGCTAAAGATCTTTTGAGTAGGTCAGTAGGAAAAGAAATTCAGGGAGGGTCTGGACAACCAGATAATTCAGACATTTTGTCTGGCCTTAATTTTCCAGGGTTAGCCATCTCAGCTCTCTGACCCACTGTTATCAAAGTGGTGCTCTGAACAATAAAGGGTGCTTCTCTTTAACTCCCTTAGCTCTCAAAGGAAGAGAAGGAATTCTTGAATCTATAAGCCACTGGCTGTAGGGAGCTAGCCAATTGTCTCCAGGCTGCCACACACACCCTATGGCAGATAGAATAGAGCTGACTTCAGAATGGCCAGTGATTGGATAGGAGAGAGGAATTATAGGTTTCATCCTGACTCTTATTTTGCTTTGATTCCCATTTTTAGAAGCCCCCAAAGTGAAAGCAGTCATCTCAGAGGGAAGAGAGTAAAGATCATAAGTAAGAACAGGGGAGCCTAGGAAATCCAACAAGAATTCAGCCCATTCTCTTGACTGAGCCTGGACCCCAAGGCTGAGGTAAACTGAGCACAGGATCCCTGGCTTTATTCTTCTGTGGGGTTGCCTGAAAGATGAGAAGCTAGGATAAAGGGCAGAAGAAAATTTCTAGAACATTGGGGCATTTAAGGGTGGAATCAACTTCAATGGCCTTCTTTAGGAGAATGCCATAGAGCCAAATGGTACAGTTGATACTGTATGAATCCCTCTGGCATCTCCCCTTACTATTATTATTAATTTTTTTTGAGATAAGGTTCCATGTAGTCCAGGCTGGCCTTGAACTTTCTATGTAGTCAGGAATGGCCTTGAACTTCTGATAATCTTGCCTCCATCTCCCAAGTGCTGGGATTGTAGGCCTGTGCCACCACATTGGGTTTATTCACCACTAGGCATGGAACCCAGGCACTTTGTATGTGAGCCAGATACTCCGCCAATTGAGTCACAGTCCCAGCCCCCTTCCCTCTTCTATCTGTATTTCCCCCATGTATTTTCCTTGCCTTTGAACTCAGATATCCAGTTGGTGGACCCTGGATGAACCTGCAGGATGGGGAGAAAGTCAGCTGGCTGCAGGCGATGGGACCATGTTGGGCTGCTGGGAACAAAAGCTGATGGGACCCACTTCATACTGGAGGTGCCAACTGTGGCCTGTTCAGCACATGTGTGGCTTGGGAGGTTTGAACACGTCCCTTGGCTCCCAATCTCCTTTGTGACCAGAAGCATTGACTGCCATCAGTGTTTCACTCCTTTCAAAAAAATGTAACAGTCCCCTCTGACAAATGCAGCTGTCTCCATTAAGTTATTAGAACTCAGTGTGACATCACTTGCTGGCTTCTGTTCGTATGATGGGGGCCCCTGAACTAAGAAGTATAAGATTGTAGATAGCATCCAGTACAAAAAGAAAGGGGTGAGGGGGTTATCAAAGAAGAGAGAATTGGGTAAAGGAGAGCTTGAGCAAATGCTAACTTGACTTACAGCCTACAAGCCTGGCTGGGACCATTTGGAGGCTGCAAAGAGGAAGTTGTCACTGTGCCTGGCTTCTCTAGTCCCAGCCTCCCAGCCCCCTCGACTCTGATGAAAGTACTCACAACTCATTGATGAGAATGTCAGGGACCCAGATGCTGTCTGTGGGGATGGACAGTTTGGTGATATTGTCAAAGTCCTCAGGGGTCCACTGCAGAAATTCATCAGTCCAGAACTGTGGGAAAAGCAGAAACAGTCATGGGCAGTTCCCACTCTTTGGTGAGGGTCACCTGCAAATCAGAAACATCCCTACCCCTTATGCTCAGGCAGTAGGTGGGCATCTTCCAAGGGGAAATATGGGCATTGACCCACATCACTCACTGGTTGCTGAGAGACCCCTACCTCTACAGTTCTCCATGTATACAGCACAGACTGCTACAGCCTCTTCTGGGGAAGCATGCAGCCTGTTCTTGTTTGGCTCCTTGCCCACGAGACAGGGTGTGTTCTGAATTAAGGGATCCTTCAGTGAGACAGAAATGGAGCTGTCTGATAGGGTCAGCGTTTCTCTACTACATTCTCTGTTCCATACGGGTATTGTGGTGATAGAGCATGGCTATGGCCGTGGGAAGGGATTCCACAGAGACCTGTGTATGCTGTTGTGTCTACAGAGCCTCTGGAGTGAGGCCTCTCTGGTTCACCTCCAACCCCAGTCAAGGCCTGAGACATCTGTCTACAAATGTGACCAGCACTTGTCAAAACTGAACATGTGGCACCAGGGCAGAGTCCTCAGGTTTAAGTGGATGGCTTCTTCCTGTCTCCATCTCTCAGTTTTGATTGTTATCCAACTTAGGGTAGAAGAACTTTCTAGCAATTGGAAGTTGTTCACATGAAAGTGAAGTGAGGCCAGGGATTGTCCTTTCCTCAGTGTTAGTCAGCCAGCACTTGTCTAGGATGCTCCAAAGAATCTGAGAAACCAGGGGTGAGGACTGGGAAGATGTCCTATACCCATTTTGCCCTGGCCTTGAGGTGAGACCCCTAAATCTCATATCTGTCTACCATTCCGTTGAACCTTCACTGGGGCCACTAAGATTTCTGACCCCTTGAGAGGGGGACGTCTTTCTTGGTAGAGAAGTCTCATCTCAAAAAGCAAGGTGGTGAGAGATGGTCTGCTCACCTGCCGGTACCAGATGTAGGTGGTCAGCACCTGGTTCTTCTCATCCTAAGAAAGGAAAAGGAGCTGACAGGTGGTCTCACACACACCACCCAACATGAGCTGGTCTTTTGGAAAGGCAGGAGGTGGGAAGGGACAGGGGAAGGGGATGAACTGGCTACGGGGCATCCAGGAGAAGCCGGTCTGTTCAGAAGACACAGCCAGAGTGAAATGCAATGTCTTCTTTTCAAGTTCAAAGGTACATAGTGCGGTGTGGTGGTACACGCCTATAATCCAATACTCGGGGCTGAGGCAGGCATACTGGGGTAAACTTGAAGCCAGCCTGGGAATCTGGTAAAGCTCTCTCTCAATGTAACATTTTTAAAAAACACCCTAAGGATATATAAATTATGCATGTTTTCTGTTGTCATTGTTTATTATATCTATATATGATATAGATAATGCATATATGGCCTGCTGTGTTATGAAGTTAAGAGACTCAAAACTACAGAATAAAAAAGGAATTAGTCTCCTCTCCCTCATCTAATTGCAGGTCTCCCTTTCTGAAGCAGCGCACCATCCTGCCTTTTTGAGTTGTTCTTTCCAGAGATGTTTGTTCTAAGTGTTGTGATTCCCTCCTGTGTTGAGGTGGAGGGTGTCATGTGACCCAAGCAGCCTGTGAAGTCAGTTCCCACCTCCACATGGCAAGGCAGAGAGCCAACAGCTCCTCAGTCACCTTTTTGTCAGTCTCCATGCTCTGCTTAGCCTCACCTGCTCTAGTTATTGATTAGTTAATTGATGATCATTATGACATTTTATCTACTGTTGCCATCTAGTGACACCTGCCACTCAAGGGACCTGTGTAAGGCACTAACTAAGGGTGTAGAGACAATATGGGGAGACAGAGTCCATCATGTAAGAGGTGACCACATCTAGTAGAAGGTGCACATAGGTGGTCCAAGTTTGTGGTTTGGGCAGCTGCGCAAATGCAACTTCAGTCTGTCCCATCATGATGCCAGGCCATAGGCACTAGGGTCCTTGATGCCCATTGTACTGCCCAGTAGATGCTTTGGTCTCACGTGGCTTCTCTGACACCCCCCCCCCAACAGGTTGAGGGCAGCTCACCACGTTGAGGATGGCATACATGATGACATCGATGGACACAGTAGTAGGCTTCCTCCAGTCCCGCACGGGCCGCACCCCCTTCCTGTAATTGACCAGGAGATGATCCGACAGCCTGAGCAGAGCGGGCAGGGTGGTGTTGCGGGCCCGGGTGGCCGCCCTCCGACTGGCTGGGAAGAAGAACAGTTTAACACAGGAGCTGGAGCCCTGGTTCTCTTACCCCAGCTTAGAATCTGTTATAGAATTTCATCCTCTGGGCAAGTAAAATGGCTTAGTGAGTGAAGACACTGGCCATCAAGCCTCATGACCTGAGAGAATGGACTTTTGTAAGTTGTTCTCTGACTTCCACATACATGTTAAGGCGTATGTGTGACTACACACACACACACACACACACACACACACACACACACACAAAATACTAATTATTCTACTACTACTATTACTACTACTACTACTACTACTACTAATAATAATAATAATAATAAATAAATAAAATGTAATTTTAAAAAGAGGAAGAGCCTAGCACCAGGCCCTGGCCCTATTCTGGGAATTTTGAGTATTCCTCAGTTTCCCCTGGAAAACAGTAGTAGTAACTCAGAAAGCAGGAGTGACGTGTGAAAGCCCTGCCCCTTTGGCAGCACACATACTAAGATTGGAATGATGTAGAGGTTATGAAAGATCCTGCACAAGGGTAACATGCAAACTTGTGAAAGAGTCCATGGTTCATTAAACAGAATAAAAGTCAGCACTCATTGGGTAGGGAGGGCACAGCCCAGAGCGGACTGGTCCTTTGCAAACCAGGAGCCACAGGGCTGGTTACTATTGAATAATACTGTGTCCTCATATTCTGCTCTCAAGCTTGTCACCAAGCAACAAGGCATGCCTACAGATCTCTCTGTGGTGTGTCATCTACCTACCCTGTAAGCTTCCCTCCTGTCTGGAAGGACAGAGGCAAGCAAAGAGAAGTGGAAGACAACAGACTATTTTTAAGTTTGTTTTATTTCGTTTTGCTTTTCAGGCAGGATCTCACATAGCTGAGGCGCACCTAGAACCTTGCTATGTGACCAAGGATGGACCTTGAACTTCTGATCCCCCTCCCTCCACTTTCCAAATTCTGGTATTATAGGCTTATACCTCTACTCCTTGTTCATGTGGTGCTGGGGATTGGAGCCAGGGCTGTGTGCATGAATGGTATATCCCCAGCCCCAAGAGACTTTCTTTTCTTTTTTCCCTTTGAGTCTTCTTTGAAATAATGGAATAGTATCTACACAAGTCTTCCATTCAATCTCAGGATAGCCTGCCAAAGTAGCTAGCAAGACAGACCGTTATACAGACAGGAATCCCCAAGGCTCAGGAGGGTTAAGAGCATACACTAGCTAGCTGAGAAACTGAGGTTCAAACCAGATTACACACCACTATCTGAGATTCTGTGAGGCTTGTAGGAGGGTCTGATGGGCTTTGGACAACTATTGGGGGTTTGGAGGGTGTCTGGCTAATGCAGCCAGGCCTTAGAACAAGATTAGCTGAAAGGACAGAAAAACCCAGGAAAGGCAACCCAAAGCACTTACCACGGCTTGCTTCTGATCCATCTACCCTGCTTCTCCCAATGCCAACTTGCAGAAAAGAGCATCCTATCCCTAGCTTTCAGTCCCACCCCTTGGTGGCATCCTTCTCACTGTCCCACAAGGTGCTGCAACACAGCTGTGTCGAAGGAACCTTCCTGTGGGGCTGAATGTGGTCTGCAATAGAAGGACCCAGGACCTGCGTGGCCAAACACCCTGATTCTGAAGCAGACAGAAGAGGATTGGGTAGGAAGGGCAGGGAAGTTTAATATTACTGGAGGTGAGCTTTGAGGAGGAGCCTAGGGGAGAGAAAGCCTACAGGACCCAAGCAACAAAACCAACAGAAGAAAGAAAACGTTGCTAAAACGGTCCTGCTACCCACTCTGCTGCTGACAAGCTGGGTGACCCTGAGTGCACTGTTCTCCCGCTCTGGACTGTAGCTATAAGAAGTGGACTAAATGAGCTCACAGGTCCATAGCTGCTTCCATTTGATAAGCTGAAAGGCAAGGCAAAAAGAATGGGGACCTCTCAGCACCTGCCTATTGATTTCTTACAGACAGAAGCCACTCCACCCCTTTCTCAGCAGAAGACTCACTTAAGCTCAACTTCTCAAACCACTTAATCTGACCTCATACCTTAGAACGCTTTCTTGCTCATCAGCAGTGAGATAGCCAACCTTCCTTTAGCCCTCCTGTGGCTTCAGCTTCTCCTACCTTCAGCCCTTTGAGACCTGAGGCCTCTCCCCATCCGACAGCTTGTTATTCCCCTCACCACCCAACTCCTTACCTTCGGCCTGGGCCAGAAGCAGAGGAAGGACCAGGGCCAACAGCACCTGCGGCATGCAGAGCAGCATGGCAGGCTTCCCAAGCGTGGGAGGGCCTCAGAGCAGCCACTCAGGGTGAGTCCCCCTGACTGCCAGCCTGCTGCACACCCTCTGCCAACCTCATGTCCCAGGCAGCCTGCTTTTCCAACTGCTGTCTGCACCTCGTGAGGCTGCAGCCTGGCACTCCCGGGCCACCAGAGTTGGGGAGCCGCCAAGTTTTCTAGCATGCAGCTTTTCAGCTGGATCAGGTTTCAGGGCGGGAGCAAGGGGAGGGGAGTCTGCTAGCTGATGTCAGGAGAGGGAGCTCAGCCCACCCATTCAAGTAGGTAGGTGGCTTGGCCACATCTTGTCCAGGAAACGTTTTGGGGAAGGGGCCTACAGGATCTATGGAACAAAGATTCGGATTGACAGCTTTGGGACTGTACACTGGGCTGTCACTGTCACTAATGTCCCCTTACAAGTGTAGCAAGGGGAAGGTGGGGGGATGGCTCCACCAGGGGCAGCAGCAGGCACTTTGACTCCCCATGGTGACGTAATGCCCCTAGTGAAGCAGGTGACAGGGAATTTCCAGCAAACAGAGAGGATGCGTGTGTTGGGGGGGGGGGAGTGTCAACTAAAGGTCTGCTCCTTCATCCTCATTCAATAAAATTTTTTAAAATTTCGTTTTGATTTGTTTTGCTTTGTTTATTGAGTCAGGGTCTCACGCAGCCCAGGCTATCCTTGAACTCACTAGGGAGCTGAGGATGTCTTTGGACTTCTCATCCACCTGACTTCACTTCTTGAGCGACAAAGGATGACATAAGGCAAGTGCCCACCAAGAATTGAAGAAAACGAAATATGTTTACAGATCTTTGCCTGACCTTCTGAGCTTTAGCAAATATGATGAAGTGTCTGACCTTTGGTGATAACATTCTTATCGTAAGCTGGGGACATGGTTGGGTGGTATGGCGCTGGTCTAGCATGTCCAAAGCCTAGTTCAGTCCCTAGCGCCTCACAAGAAAACAAAAACTTGCCTTAGGCTAGGTGATGCTCACCTGTAATCCCAGTAAGGTAGAGGCAGGAGGATTGAAGTTTCAGGCCACTCTGAGCTCCGCAGCTGGTTCCAGAGCACTTTGGGCTACTGTCTCAAGAGAACAAACAAATAAAAAATAAATCAAAAGTTAAATAAGCAAAAGGACCAAGCATGGCAATCCACATGTGTAACCTCAGCTCGTGGAAGGTTGAGGTAGTAGAGAGGGAGGCTTGAAGCCAGCCTACCCAGGATGCACATAGAGCATGATCTCTATCTCTCTCTCTCTCTCTCTCTCTCTCTCTCTTTCTCTCTCTCTCTCCCTCTCTCTTTCTCTCCCTCCTTCCCTCCCTCTCTCCTTCTCATATATAAAATAGTAATGTACATATCTTTTAAAGATTTCTTTTACTTTAATGATGTGTATATGGGTGGGAATGTAAGGGAGTGGGTGGGTATGTACGTACATGTGTGAGGGCAGGTGCCCTTAGAGTCTAGAAGAGGACATTGGGTCCCCTGGAGCAAGAGTTACAGGCAGTTGCAGGCTGCCTGTCATAGGTGTTTAGGAACTGAACTTGGGTCCTCTGCAAGAGCAATATATGCTTTTAACCTGTGAGCCATTTCTCCAGCCTTGTAAAAAATAGTTTTAATGTCATGTATATTTATTTTTATCCATTTTTGTTAGATATAATAAATGCATGTAGTATTAATTATAGAACATTACAAAGAACAGTTGCAAGCATCCATAGGGTTACTGTCCCAGAGAGAGTCACTGTTAATATCTTGGTGTATGTTCTTTTGGGAGTTTCTTCCAGAAAGTGTATAGTTAAGAAAACAGGAGGTTGGAAGGATACCTCAGTGGCTAAGAGAACTGGCTGCTCTTTCAGAGGTCCTGGGTTCAAGTCCCAGCACCAACATGGTAGTTTACAACTGTCTGTAACTCAAGCTCCAGGGTGTCTAATGCCTCTTTCCACCTCCTTAGGCTCCTGCATGTGTGTGGTTCAGACATACACTCAAGCACACATACATCCACATAAAATAAAATAAATAAAACATACTACATATAATTTCATAGACTCCTTCCCTTCTTTTACAAATGTTTTTTATTTATGATTTTAATTTTTATTTATTTATTTATTTTGGTTTTTCTAGACAGGGTTTCTCTGTGTAGCTTTGTGCTTTTCCTGGAACTCAATCTGTAGCCCGGGCTGACCTCAAACTCACAGAGATCTGCCTGGCTCTGCCTCCCAAGTGCTGGGACTAAAGGCATGCGCCACCACTGCCTGGCTGTTTATTATTATTATTATTATTATTATTATTATTATTATTATTATTTTAAAGACCTTCCGTCTAAATTTCGTTTTCTTGAAAGAGATGTTTCCTTTTCTCTTTATGAATTAAATGGGTAAGCATCTACTTCTCAGAGACACAGCCATGTGCCCCAAAAGTTGCCTGAGTAAAAGGTTGTATAACTTGCATCTGGGAGGAGGCCCACCCCAATCTGATGTAAGTGAAAACTTGCCTACCTCTTCTGTATTAAAGGCGAAATTTTCCTATATCCATCAAGGTAAACTTTAACAACAAAACACTCGTGTTCTTTGTAATTCCTTTTTAAATTGAATACAAGTATGGACTGGATTGTAAAAAGGAAACGGCTTCTGTTGTGGTGTCTTTCCTTTCTTTTTTGTTTTTATCTTATTTTATTTTTTTATATAGGGTCTCATTTAGCTCAAGCTTGCCCAGAACACTCTCTGTAGCCAACAACAATGATGACAAGCTCCTGATCCTCTTGCCTCTACTTCCCAGATTTTGGGATTACAAGTGTGTACCAACCGCTACTGTGGGTGGAACACCGGGCTTCATGCATGGCAGGCCAGCATTTACCAACCAAGTCACATCCCTAGCCCCAACAATAATATAACATACTTTTTAAAGGCAGGATCTCTTATAGCTAGGCTGACCTTGAATTCCTGGTACTCCCATCTCCTCTTTCCAAGTGCTGGGATGACAGGCATATACTGCCAAGCCTGGTTTATGTGGTACCACTGGGGGTCGAGCCCAATACCTCATGCATGTTAGGCAAACACTCCACCAACTGAGCTACATCCCTGGGGCTCTAAACTGTAGTTAAAAGACAAACACAAGCCTTGGTCGGGCATGAATCCTTTCCTCATTCACATGCACTATGAACTCTGCACACTGCGCTGTGACTCTCCTTGGCAGAGTCCCTTCCTAGGGGTGCTAACCAGGATCTGGTTCTGGAAGGTTCCGTCAAGCTTACAGAGCTCTTGTTACTCCTCTGTAAATTCATTTGCTCCAAAAGTAACCGTTCGGAAACACAAGGAAAATCAACCTATAGATTTTATTTTATCTTGAGAGAATGGCAGAAAGGGACACTTGGTAAATAGGTGACCCCAAAATTGTAAATAATGTGTCAAGGTGGACAATCCCAGAGTGAATGTTCTCAGACTTTGTGGTTCACAGAAAGGCAGGACAAGGCAGGAGGATCCAGGGGACCTCCTGGGTTTCCAGTCTGAGGACCCAAAGAAACACAATGATGCAGGGAAGCAAGCCCTCCCCGGAGGCCAGCTAAAACACCTCGGTTACCTCTGACCTCTGCTTGGGAACCAGTGCTCCTGCAAAGTTGCTGCAGATAGCTGCAGGATCTCTCCTCTCACTCCTATGCATGGTGAGGCCTGCAGACAGCATGCTGCCACTCACTGATGGGATCTCCTCACCTGCCCATAAGCCAGAGCTGGGCCTGCAGCAGACATATGAATTTGGGGTCACTGCTAAAGCTGTTTCATCAGTAAGGAGCAGACAACTTGCACAGCCTCATCACTCTGCTCAGCTGCCCCACTGTGGGGCTCCAGGGCACACCCAAGCCATGGCAGCCACCTGAAGACAGAAAGTTAGGAGGAAGCATCAAGAGCCCCCTGTTGTCTACAAGGGGCCGTACCACAGTGGGGAGATCTAGAGAAGAAGAGGAAGATTTAAAAAATGAAAAGAGGAAGAAAGAAGAAGAAGAAAAGGGAGAGAAGACAAGAAGGGAACTGGGCTGGAGACTGAGGGGAGCAAGGCAAGGAGGGAGAGGAGAGGGATAGAGGGGGGAAGGGAGGGAGGGAGGGAGGAGGGAAGGGAGGGAGGGAGAGAAGGGAGAGAAGGGAGGGAGGGAGAGAAGGGAGGGGGGAGGGAGGGAGAGGGAAAGGAAGGGAGGGAGGGAGGGAGGGGGGAAGGAAAGAAGGAAGGGAGGGAGGGAGGGAGGGAGGGAGGGAGAGAAGGGAGGGAGGAAGGGAGGGAGGGAGGGAGAGGGGAAGGAAAGAAAGAAGGGAGGGAGGGAGGGAGAGAGGGAGGAAGAGGGGACATAGGAAGTAGCTGGGGGTGGAGTGTGGACTGCCCCTTCCCATCACTCTCCTCTGGGAAGTGGCCCTTTCACACCCACCATGTATGTGCATCAGGACCTGTTAAGAGGTAGGAGGGAGGCCATGCTAGCACACACCTGTAATCCCAGCTGCTTGGGAGGCTGAGGGGAGGGAACCAAGGTTCAAGCATGGCTGAGGATAGATAGCTCAGTTCACAGCAAGCTTGCCTAGCACACAAGAAGCTCTAGGTTCCGTCCCCAGAACTTCACAAAACCAGGCCTGGGTTGGGGGGTGCATGCTTGTAATGTCAGCACTGGGGAGCAGAGAGATCAGAAGTTTAAGGTCACCTTCGATGACATCGTGAGTTCAAGACCAACCTAAGATACACAAGACCCTGTCTCAAACAAACAAACATGCAGGCATGCAAAAAGTTTAAGATTAGCCTGGGCAACTTAGCGAAACCATATCTCAAAATTAAAAACTACTAAACAACAACAACCCTCCAGATGTAGGCGTGTATGCCTGTGATCCCAGCATGAGGGGAAGTGAAGGCAATAGGAGCAAGAGTTCAAGGCTGGGGGCTGGAGAGATGGCTCAGTGGTTAAGAGCACTGGCTGCTCTTCCAGAGACAGGACCCGGGTTCAATTCCCGGCACCCAAATGACAGGTCACAGCTATCTGTAACTTCGGTTCCAAGGGGTCTGACACCCTCACACAGACATGAATGCAGGCAAAACCAATACACGTGAAATAGAATTAAATAAATTACTTTAAAAAAAAAAGAGTTCAAGGCCAGATCAAGCTACGTGAGAGTCTGAGGCTAGCCTGAGCTACATAAGATTATGTCTCAAAGAAAACCCCTCCAAACTATAAATTAAATTAAAAATATTTAGAGCCTTAGGAAGGCTAAGAACATAGCTCAGTAGAAGAGGGCATGGGAAGCATGGGTCAGGCTCTAGGTCAGTGGCTCTCAAGGCTGTGACCTTTCAATATAGGCCCTAATGTTGTGGTGACCCCCAACCATAAAATTATTTCATGGCTACTTCACAGCTATAATTTTACTACTGTTATGAATCATAACGTAAATACCTAATAAGCAGGATATTTGATAGTTGACCCCCCCCCCCAAAGGGGTCATGACCCACAGGTTGGGAACTGTTGCTCTAGGTTTGTTCTTCAACACTGAGAATTAAAGAATAGCATGAAAAAAAAAAACCTGGAGACCCAGTCCCACGGGCCCTAAGCCTTCATTTCTGTGTTTAGTGCTGGAATCCTCTGGGGCATCCAATTGGGTTAGGAGGAAAGAGGATGTATCATATGCAGCGCGTGCATTAAAGAATTAATCCTTAGGTAACAGGATTAGAGGGAGCCAGGCAGGCCATGGCCTCAGATGGAGATAGATTGCCCGGGAGCTTCTCTGACGGAGCAGCAATCAAGTTTCCCCTGAAGAAATGTCCTAGTAATGGATTTGATGGCACAACACACAGAGGGAACTTGGTGCCGCGGCCAGTGGCGGGGTGTAAATTGCCTCAGATGAAACTGTGGAGTCACTTTTGCCCCTTTTAAACAAGATAAGAATTAGCGTGAGGCCTTGATGAACTTGCCTTGGCCAGTAGGGACGAGGGAGCAGCAGAGGCCTGGCTAATTTGATTCCTGAGCTCTGTTTCAGACTGTCAGGCTCCTCCCAGGGAATGGAAGCAGACAGGCAGATGGCCTTGGCAGGGAGCCAGTCTGCTTAATGAAAAGCTCTAAGAGTGCAGGACCCACAGGCCTGGGCTGACTTTTTGTGTCCAATATTCCCGGCACTGGAGGAAGAGGACCAGACTCACATATGTGCTTGGAGAGTGTTGTCACCCACCCAGAGATGCCTTCATGTACCCTCAGACCACTGATCAGTGTCTTGCACCCATTTCTCTGGTTGAAACAGAACTTAGGTGAGGCAAGTGCACTTGCCTTAATCCCCACAGCTGGTTTAGGATAGAGCTGAGTCCCTCCAGGCTCTCCAGGCTCCTGGCCCAGCATTTCCCACTGCAGCTGTCTTTTTTCCATCTTCCGTAGTGAAACTTTACTGGTCTGTAAAACTTTTACCGCCAAAGATCCTGACCTTTTGAAACCTATAAACTTACCAACACTATGACCGGCAGCAACATCTGGACCCACTTTGGGCCCACCTGTGAGGGAAAGACCAGGAGTGGCATCTATTTGGCTTCTCCTTACAGTGCTGAGTAGAAGATACACTTACACCCTTCACCATCACCTTGTGGACAGGGTTCTATGGAGCCCTTAGTCTCCTCGTCCCCAGGTGTGGCATTTGCTAATAATGAGTCTTACAGGACCCACCTCTTCATACTGAGTGTCAGACCATGAGAACAGACAGGCCCACCTAGTTCCAGGGCCCTAGCTCCAGGGCCCCAGCTCCAGGGACCAGACATATCAAGCATAGAGGCTGAAAGATTCAAAGGTTGTTTATTCATGGAAAGAACAGACACTGGAAGAATGGGAAATGTCTCACAATTTCCTAGTTCTCCACTCAAAGAGACAACAACGGCCTACCTAGGGGTCAGAGAGGAATGATAATGTTCTCAACAGGAACAGGTCTCTCCCTTCCTGGTCATTCCCTCTCGCCCTTGTTGCACTGTTTGTGACTCCAACCTTCATGTCAACAAAGCCCTGGATCCTTGAAACGTCTGCCCTGCACCGCACTCTCCCAGCAATAGTAGGTACCGTTTGTTGAGCATCTACTATGTGCCAGCTCTCTGTCTTGGTTGCTCATTGCTTTCTATGAAGAAGATGTTAATTTAGTCCCAAGGCACAAGTGAGAAAGCCAGAGAAATGTATCCAGATTTAAGAGGCTGCTGAGAGGAGGGTGTGTTGCGGGGCATTGACAAAAACACATGGACTTTAATAGTCCAATTATAATCTAAGTATAATCTGAGTGGGTTTTTTTTCCAGGCTGATTGCACTTTGACCTTTATACTCCTCTCTTTCTTGTCTTGGAAATGGGTGGGGCCCTGCCTTTATTACTCTAGTTGAAAGTCAGGCTCATTGAGTTGGCTTTCATCAAAATATACAATATTTATATGTGGAAAGGAGTTAAGACAGGGTTTCATGTAGTCCAGACTGGCCTTGAACTCCTTAAGTATCTATCATGACCTTGAACTCCTGATCCACTTGCCCTCTCCTCCCAAGTGGTAGGATTACAAATGTGTCCCATCATGCTTGGTTTTAAAGACATATTCATTGAAGAATAGAATAAGAACATATAATGAGGGGTGGGGGGCTTGTAGCTAAGTTGGTAGACTGCTTCCCTTGCATGCAGGAGACCCTGAGTTCTATTCCCAGTACTATATACACTGGGTATGATGTTAGCACTTGAGAAGTAGAGGTAGGAGGTTCAGAAGTTCAAGACCATCCTTGGCTATACATTGAATTCCAAGCAAGCCTGGGCTATGTGAGACCCTGTCTCAAAACAAAACAAAACTCAACTACAACAAATAAACACAACAAAAACAGATAGTAAGCAAACAGGCACACAGCTTAGTTTTTTTGCCCCCTCTAGAAAAAAGTGAGTTCAAAATTACTGTACTCTGCCATTCTGCTCCTGGCCAGGCCTGCTTAGCATAGGTCAGCAGAGGCCTCATGGGACATCTGACCCATGTAACTGGGATGCTGGAGTTTAAGTCATGGATTGTGGTTGTGCTGGGTGTAGGCACACTGTGGTGGGGCTGCACTGGAGGACAGGAAAGTGCACTCTCTCCTATCACCAGATAAAGAAGCCTTTTTCTAACTCTCCACTGGATGCCATAGCAACTGACTTTGAGGCTGTTCCTAAGTGAGGGATGAGGTGTTGTGTTGCCTCTTTTCACAGGCAAAACAGAAATTAAGACAGCAGGCAAAGGGTCTGCGGAACTGTGCAGCACTTGTGTGACCCTAGGGAGCTACTTCAGGATCTGAGAAGAGCCAGATAGATCTAAAGAAGCCAAGACTCTGAGACACGGAGTAGAAGAGAAGGAAGGGGATTTTGTCCTTGCTTGGGCTAGTGTGGTGGTGGCAGCAGCAGCCTGAGAGAAACTTCAGAAAAAGGCAAGCCCTGTCCCACATGGCGATCTTCCTCACATTGAACTTGGGGTCTTTCTTTGAGAAGCCTTCAGCAAGCCCCAAAGGACTTGAGGATTCATTGATGGAGACTCTGAAGACCAGGTCAGGTCTAGCCCTTCCTGTCTCCCTTCCCTGTCTTAGCATAGTAAGCTGGAGGCCTCATCCCAGATTTTGCAATTAGGGTGGTACTGGCCTCTTAGAATGCATTAGAAAATCTTCCTCTGTTTTCTCTATTGTTTTAAATTCTATGTTTCAAATTCTAAAAGCAATAGGTTTCCATTCGTATTTCATTTTGTTGGTTCTCTCTGCCTCACTTCAATTCTTGTAAGCTATCAAAGAGGAGGATGACCCCGCCTCTTGGGTGTGCTTCTCTTTTGGAAGAAGAAACTTCCCCATCCTTTCCCCAGATTCCCATTGAATTCCAGCCTTTTCCATTCATTTCATTACCTTGAAGGTAGCAGCTTTCTCCTGTGTGCCACACAATATTACCAATGGTAGAATGCTCTCCAAGGCCATTCTGAATGTCTATCTAAAATTAGCAAGCTCCTAAGGAAGGCCAGCCTTTAGTGGGTCACTAGTCCTTATGGCCACCCCAGAGCTGGAGCTGGGGGCAGAAGATCATTTATCTTTTGTTGTTGTTGGAAAGGTTTGTTTATTGGAATTAGAAAGCAGATTGCCACCTTCCCAGGAATTTTTATTTATTTATTTATTCATTTATTTTTCTTCGAGACAGGGTTTCTCTGTGTAGCTTCGTGCCTTTTCCTGGAACTCACTTGATAGCCCAGGCTGGCCTCACAGAGATCCACCTGGCTCTGCCTCCCAAGTGCTGGGATTAAAGGCGTGCACCCCACCGCCCAGCTATTTATCTTAAGTTTCTCTCAAGGGAATTAATGACTTCCAGGGAAGAAGGATCCATACAGGCTATCTTATTTGTGTGGGGAAGGAGGTGGGGAGGGTCACCATCCATCCATCTGGCTACCCTAGAACTGGACCTAGGGGCAGAGATTGGTTTGCTTGAATTTTTCTTGTACTTGAATTCCAATTTCTGGAGTGCCTATCTTATCCATCTCCTTGGTTCTGGGAAGAATAGAGCTTTAATGCATTATAATAGTACTTTCCGAGAAAATTTGAAAGACAGACCTCAACCCTACCCCCATTGGGATTCCAAAACAAAGGTTGTTTTCAATCTTTAACTGTAATTGCACTTGGTACAATTTGAATCATTTCCTTGTCCCTGTAGAAATAAGTCCCATATCCAACCCATCCTTTCCAGAGTCTCTTGGTGGAAATATAAACACCAGGGATGGTTCTGGGCTCTTCCAGAGAGAAGAAAATAAGCAGAGGGTGATACTGACCAACATTCATATAACACTAAGGGGTTTACAATGCACTTGCATTGATATTCTGTCTGAACCCTAACAGTCTGAGCCAGAGACACGATTCTCCTTTTAGAGGTGAAAGACATGTAGAACCTGCTCAAGGTGTCCACACTTGGTTCATAGCCCTAAGTCAGGCCAGGGCAACACTCTTGAAGACCCGATTCTGTCTTCTGTCTTGCCCACTGGGATAAGACACAAAGAAGGAAAAAACACAACAAGCTGTGGTAGCTGGTGCCTTGGGGAAAGGTTGCTGTTAGGAGACAGGGTAGAAGGAAGATTTCTTTTTCACTTTCTACCTTGTTATGCTACTGAATTTTAAGTGTATGTTATGTGCAAAAAAACTCAAATGAGGTTTTAAGCAAAAGCAGTGGGTATGGTGGAATACAGTCCAGTCTTATTCCAGGTTCCGTCATGGAATGTCAGTGTGACCTTGAACAAACCAGCTAAGCTGTCTAGGCCTCTGCGTCATACCTGCCAAATGGAAAAATGTGACAACTGCCCTGTCTGCCAGATTCACTTGTCTATCAAATTCCTCTGGATCTATGGCAGCAATACACTTAGCACTTCCTAGTCTGGAATGGGAACAGTGATACAGTGATCTGGCTCAAATGACATATGTCACCTCTCCATCCTCTCTCTCCACTACACAGAAATGATCAAAACCGCAATTCGTGTTAACTGTTCTCCGGCACCCTTTGCTTAAGGTCACTATTCTCATTTGTGGGGCTCTGATCTCATGATCTAGTCGCCCCTAAAAGGTTTACCCTCCATAGCTATCACACTGGGGGTTAAGTTCCACCAATATGGATGGAACCACAAACAGCCAGTCTCTAGGAATACTGAAGTGTCTAACCTTCATATTTTCTGGGTTGGATGGGTTGGATGCAGCCATATGTACCCTGATAGGTTGTTATAAAATGTGTGAGCGCTAATGAGGGGGCTTAATGGTTAAAGATGCTTGCTGCCAAGACCGATGACAAAAGTTCAATCCCTGGGACCCACATGGTGAAAAACGGGAACCAGCTCCTACAAGTGGTACTCTGACCTCCAAACAAGCCCAGTTGTGCACATAAACATGTATGTGTGCGCACACACACACACACACACACACACACACACACACACACACACACGATATAAGTGTGTAGGGAGATTTTTTTTAATTGAAATGCATGCCAAGGATATAACACACGACTTGACAAATGAAAGGAATCAGGAGAATTAACAAATTAAGTGAAAGGATAGGAATGCTTTAGCGGAATTAGAAACAGCCTAGAGGGTTGTTCCCAAGCAGCTTCTACAGCCCCCACAGTGGCCAAGGGTGGAGTCTGGTCTGGGGATATGAGTGGAAGAACTGGAAGCAGCAACCTGCTCTTAGAGATTGTTATCTTCCTCAAAGAACACCTCTTTGGACCATCTTCCCTAGATTCTGCCCCCAAATCTCTCCAGATTCCTTCTATGTAGGAGATCTGTGAGCTTTTGCTTTCTTGTCTTGTTTATTAGCTGTCTCTCATCTCTGGAATGTAAGCCCCACAAGGCAGGGATTCATACCTCTTTTGTTGGTGGTTGAATTCTCAGGACCTAGAAGAGGGCTTGTCACACAGAAGCTGTTCAGTCTAGGTTCATTGGCTGAAACTATAAGTGTTACAGCTCTGAGGGGAAAGGTTTCCCCAATGGAAGCGTATGCAGCTCTCAAGGGAAAGATATCCCGGCAGGTGGGAGACAAAAACTACCACAAAGTCACACCATACAACAAACCTCACACAAGAGATTTACTGGGAAAGACACGAGAGGGTGGCTGTGGCTGCCTCTGCTTGGGCAAGAAGCCGCAAAGAATTGAGCAGGATTTATATGAGATTTCTTGGTGCATGGTGGAGAGGGGGGCAGTTTCCAGGGTGCTCTAGGATTGCTAGGATTTTGTGGTCTGATCTTGGAGAAAGTTCAGGGATTGGTGGAATTCTGTGGCCTTATCTTGGGGCAAACTCAGGGATTGGTGGGATTTTGAGCTCTGGGATTGGTGGGATTCTGTGGCTTGACCTTGGGAGTCTGAAAATGGCCTTAGTGGGGGGGGGCGCCCGAGGACAGGACAAGGCCTGATCACTCATGTGCCTTGAGTGGCTGGGCCCAACAATGAGAGCAATGAGAGTTGTCTGAGAGTGGGGCCTGGCCACTCTGTCTCCTTGAGGGGCTTACAGAAATGAATGGGTGAATCAATGACATCAGAAGGGAAAAAAAAGTAGGAGGATCCAAAAAAATCTACCTGAGGCTCTTAGGGAGTCCTGTCAACTGGGCCAGAAGATGCTGATGGCTCTAAAACTGGGATGCTGATTGCCTCTTCTGTGTCTGAGAAGGAACTGGGCAGATAGACTAGTATACATTCATCATAGCTCCTGTTACATAGCTTTCCTAAGGGAGCTATAAATGAATATCTATTTGCTCCACTAATTATCCACCAACAACAGACCAAATAATTCCACCCAGGTCTAACCTGGTGAACCTATGGCTGTCATCTCTGGTAGTAAACAGAGTTTGTAGGTATAATTAAATGAAGGATTTTAAGATGAGATTTTATCCTGGATTATCAGGGTGTAGCGGTTTGGATATGAAATGTCCATACAAACATGCATGCAGACAGGTGGCGGTGCTCTTCTTAGATGACGTGGCAGATTTAGGAGGTGGGACCTAGCTGGAGGAGTAGGGCACTGGGGATAAAGCTTGATGTTTAGAGATGAGCTCTGTTTCCTGGCCCCTCTCTCCTACGTGGTTCATAGAGATTCTAGTAAACACTCTTGCACTGCTGGAAACAGCTTCAAGCCATTGCCGCTCGGCCATCCTTCCCCTATCATATTGGATTGCTCTGCCATCATATTGGACCGCTCTGCCATTCCCACCCCCCATCATATTGGACTGTTTCATCTCAAATTGTTAGCCAAAGTAAACCTCTCCTCCCTTAATTGCTTCTTGTATTTTTTTAAACTCTGACAATTTGGTGCATGTGTTTGGTATACTTTGATCGTTTTCACCCCCATTACCTTCTTATTTTCTCCCATCCCGTTGAATCTCTTCTACCCAAGGAGTTCTCTCTCTCTCTCTCTCTCTCTCTCTCTCTCTCTCTCTCTCTCTCGTTGCTGTTTTTGTTCTGGTTTTATTTTTATTTTTATTTTTATTGAAGATTTATTTATGTATTATGTATACAGAAGAGGGCGCCAGATCTCATTACAGATGATTGTGAGCCACCATGTGGATGCTGGGAATTGAACTCAGGACCTCTGGAAGAGCAGTCAGTGCTCTTAACCTCTGAGCCATCTCTCCAGCCCCCCTGGTTTTATTTTTTATAATACACTGAGCTTAATTAGAGTCACTTACATGAGTATGGGTTGGGGGGTATTTACTGGAACATGGCTTTCCTGGAGTTACCACAAGTCCAAGAGCACAAACAACTTAACAGTGGCTACACCATTGAAAAAAATGACTCCTCCTTGTCCTCGTCCTCGTCCTCGTCCTCCTCCTCCTCCTCCTCCTCCTCCTCCTCCTCCTCACCTAGTAACCATTCACTGTCATTCGCCCTTCGGTTAGAGGTTGGACCTTAGTAAGCCTGCCTCCATCAGTGATGGAATGTTGGCAGGCCTCATCTTGTCCAGGTCTTTTGCCAATAACTATGGCTGCTTTGAGTTCATGAGTGTGTAGTAGAATATCATTTTAAGGTCTATTGTTTTTGTTTATGTTGCATTTGTTTAACTCTGTGAAGCTGTGTTACTGTGCCTGTCCTAAACACCTGATGGTCTAATGAAGAACTGAACGGCCAATGGCAAGGCAGGAGAAAGGATAGGTGGGGCTGGCAGGCAGAGAGAATATATAGAAGGAGAAATCTGGGAAGGAGATCTAGAAGTCACCAGAGAAGGAGGGGGACTCCAGGGGCCAGGCACCCAGCTACAGAGCAAGCCATGGAGTAAGGGTAAGATTAACAGAAATAAGAGAATGAGAAAAGCCCAGAGGCAAAAGATAGACGGAATAATTTTTCTTTTTTTCCCGAGACAGGGTTTCTCTGTGTAGCTTTGCACCTTTCCTGGATCTTGCTCTGTAGACCAGGCTGGCCTCAAACTCACAGAGATCCGCCTGCCTCTGCCTCCCAAGTGCTGGGATTAAAGGCGTGCACCACCACTGCCCAGCAAGACAGGATATGTTAAGGAAAGCTGGCAAGAAACAAGCCAAGCTAACGACGAGCATTCATAATTAAGAATAAGCCTCCTTGTGTGATTTATTTAGAGACTGGATGGCGGACCTCCTCAAAAGAGCCAAACAGCAATCTACACGATGAGTGCAGTGGCCGTGTCAAGTCCAGAACACAGTGCTTCATAGCATGCCATTCTAAACTGTCTTCATTCCATGATGTTCCATGAACCTTGGAAGAGGTGACGTAGATGTCCCATTTACAGGTTAAATTGTTTCCTGTCAGATATTTGGTTACATTGACCAGAAGGTAGCTAATACCTGGGGCCAGCCCTTAATGTAATCACAACTGTCTTCACATGAAGAAGATTTGAGGACAGGAAGAAGAGGACAGAAGCAGAAACCAGAGTGTTGAGCCTTAAAGATACAAGGTGGAACCAGTAGAGAGGGGCAGATGGCCTCTAGACACTGGAAAACATCATGCTACCCTCTTTGCAGAGGAATCAGTTTCTGCCAACACCTTGACTTTGAAGGATGAACCCCAGAGCTATAAGAGAGTGAATATGTGCTGTTTTAAGCCACTAACTCTATGGCCATTTGTCATAACAGCAACAGGGAGCTGATATATCATATCCCACTCCACAGGCAGCCCACCCCATAACCACCAGCACAAATGCCAGTTGTGTGTAAGTTGTGAGGCTTTTGGTGTTGCTTGTTTGGAGCTCTCTGTGTGGCTTTTGTTGTGTGGTTTGTTTGTTTTTGTTTTTCTTTATTGGGACGGGATCTCACCACGTAGCCCAGACTGGCCTTGAACTGGCAATCTTTCTTCTGTGGCCTTCCACAATTTGGGATTACAGGTATGTGCTTCTCTACCCAGCTCTCAATTCTCCTTTCTTATTCACACTCATTCTTTTGAGGACAGAGTCTCCTGCAGCCCAAGTTGATCTGAAACTTTTTCTGTCAAAGATGAGCCCAAACCTCAAATCCTCCTGCCTTTACTTCCCAAATGATACACACTCAGTTTATGGGGTGCTGGGGGTCAACCCCAGGGCTCTATGGATGCTAGGCATGTAACCCACCATCTAAGCCACATTCATACCCTCCAATCATGTTTTCTATACATCAGCAGACCTACAGGTTAGGGCCTGACCATGGTACAGTGGCTAAGCAACTGTTAGTCTGTATAGCCTTGTTCTCTGTCTCTAATGCATGGCATGTAGCAAGTGTCCTGTAGGTAGCAGTATCAGTAACCAAATCACCATGGTCATCTTTACTACATTCTCCCAGAGACATCTTCAGAATGAGAGCTCTGATGGCCCTTCAGTTTTGTGTTAGACACACACACACACACACACACACACACACACACACACACACACACTTAACTACCCAAAACAGCAGATCAAAAGAACCCCAAACCTATAAACCCATAGTGGTCAGCCTAGTTTCTGCCCAGAGTCCTGGAGAAGCCCAGGATGGCAAGGAGAATTACGTCAGGGCGACAGAAAAGCAAGCGGGCAGGGGAGTATTCAGAAAGATTGGTAAGCTACAGAGAGGCCTAAGGCCTAGGGTGATGCCATCTCCTGAAGCACTGGAAGAGATGTCCCCATATAACCAAATGGGTATTTGAAATATTGCCTACAGGGGAGGATGGGAAATGGAGGAAGCTTTCATTCTCTGGGGGATCAGGGCAGAGACACAGTGGTGGGGAAAATGGGCAACTTGGCATCAGGGACCTGGTAAGGAAGACCAAGCAGCTGTTCTGAGTTATGGTGCCTCCTCCTAGTACTTGCCCCTCTGGTGGCAGGGACAGGGGTGGTGGTAGCAGTGTGGCCTGTCTGGTGCTTGGGATTCTCAGACCCTTCCCACTCCCCAGGATGACCTTCACTGAGCCCTGTCTGTATCAGATGGTAGAGATAAGGGTGGATGGTAACCACATGCTCCCTCTAGTTCCAGACTTCCACCCAACAGTCTGCTGCCTCCAGCTCTGAGGAAATGGGAGGCATGTGGTGGACAAGAGGATTGCATCTGTCAGAGGCAAGGATCGTGCCTTAGAGGGCAGGGAGGCTCCAGGGTTTTTCCCTGAGCGAGGCAGGGAATGGGCTCTGATGCAGTAAGTGTTTGGTGTGGTATGGCACAGCCCTATTTCTTAGGGAAAGTGGGTGTTTGCTGTCAGGGGAAGCAGCCAGAGGAAGGGGCCTGATGCACGCTCATTCACTGTTTCCTTGGACGGCACACAGAGCCATCTCCGCCATCTGCCCACAGCCTATAATTCAGAGGCCCAGCTGCACTGGGTGCTTGACTGCTCTGATTGTGAAGAGGGGAATTACCGAGTGGAGTGCAGTGATTGGCAGGTGCCTGAGGGTCCAGCTGCCCTGGTAGCAGAGTGGACTCCAAGTTGTTCTGACTCTGAACGCCTACCTCCCAACTGTTCAGGGTTCCCAGAACCCCACAGTCATCTTCAATCCTGTTGTCCCCTAGAACTCCTGTTTCCCCAAGGGTAGTGTGTGAAGGAAATGTGCAAACACTTCCCATATAGATCTGCTTAAACTCAGGTTCAGGTCTGAGAAGGTGGAGTGTCTGCACTTCTAAAGGTTCCCAGGCAATGCTGGTGCTAGTCTCTCTCTCTCTCTCTCTCTCTCTCTCTCTCTCTCTCTCTCTCTCTCTCTCTCCTCTCCTCTCCTCTCCTCTCCTCTCCTCTCCTCTCTTCTCCTCTCCCTAGGCTCTCAAAACAGCCTGATGCTGAGGTGTTGAGGAAGATTCTCAACTACGTAAAACACTGACGTTCAATAAGTCTTGACACATTAGCAAAAGAGCTTTCTAAATTAACAAATGATACAGCAAAAAACACACTCTGAGGTTCTCAAGTGTCAGGTTGGAAATTAAGACACACATTCAGGGTTGGGGATTTAGCTCAGTGATAGAGTGCTTGCCTAGCAAGCGCAAGGCCCCGGGTTCGATCCTCAGCTCAAAAAAAAAAAAGACACACATTCTAACACTAACCACTTCCTCCAGTCACATATAAAGTCATACAGGGGCCACTTAAGGGATGGCTCAGTGAGTAAAGAGCTTGTTTGCAAGCAGGAGGACCTGAGTTCGGATCCACAGCACCCATGTAAGAAACTGGGAGTGGCTGTGCACAGGTTGTAGCCCCAGCCCCAGGGAAGGACTGGGAATTCTGTGGGGATAGGGGCATGAGGATATCCAGGGCTTGCTGGCTGGCCAGTCTAGCTGAAACAGAAAGTCTGGTTCCGTAAGAGATTTTACCTAAAAACAAAAGTGAAGAGTGATAAAAGATACCAGTTGTTGATCTCCAGCCTCTACACGCGCGCACGCACACACACACACACACACATACACACACACACACACACACACATACATACACACACACACACACACACACACACACACACACACATGCACACACACACACACTTAAAAAGAAGTAGAGGTCAAGGGTACAAGTAACCAGAGCCATGGAGTACCTGAGTGTAGTGAGCTGTCGGAGGATGTGGGATCTAGAGCCAGTGCTCAGATTTGAGTCTGAATTGTAATAGCCTGCATCTGGAGTCTTCCCTGGGGCTCCAAGTGTTCATGGATTGAGCTATAGCATCCTGCTACTGGGACTGGGTGGAGACTTGAACAAAAAAAGACTACTGGAAGGTCTTCGGGCTGCTCTTCCAGAGGACCCCAGTTGAATTCTCAGCACCTACATGGAAGCTTACAACTGTCAGTAATCCCAGTTCCGGGGGATCTGACATCCTTGATAGCCATTTACATACCCAGGCAGCCTGAGACAAACCAGCAGGCTTTTATCAGATGAAGTCTGACAGCTTTAAGAAGTAAAGCACACTCCAGTGAACCCCAAACATGTGACCCTGAGCCCCCAAACCTGTGCTCTTCTACATCACTTCTCCTGTCAGATAGCAGGCTCCCTGGAGCCCCTGGGTACCGGGAGCATCTGACTGGGGTGCTCTGCTGGCACCGGGCCTGGTCCCTAACACAGAGCAGATGTTCAGGTCATGCTGAGCTGAGGGATGAGTGAGTTGGTATATGAATGAGTCTGTCTTGTGGGGTGCTCCCCTCCTCGAGTAACTCTTCTTCTCATGCTTGGCTCAACTGTCTCCTCTGTTGAGGCTGACCTTTGTAGAATGTGCCATTGAAGCCCCCAAGAAAAACAGAAAAAAAAAACTTTTCAGTTTCATGAGGTCCCATCTACAGACCCAGAGAGTCTAGGTAACAAGGAAGGCTCAAGGGGAGACGCATGGATTTCCCTGGGAAATAGAGGAGATCTCCTAGTTGGACTGGGGTGGGTGGACATGGGAACTCGAGGAATCGGGTTGGGGAGTGGACAGAGGGGGACAGTGCTGAGAGAGATTGACTGGAAAGGGGGGGCATTACAGAGTCCAGTAGAAGCCTGATACAAGGGAAACTTCCACAAGTCTACAAGAATGGAACAGATAAGACTCCTGGCATCTGTGGATGCATAGCCTGATCTGACCATCCCGTGTCATGAGATTGGTGACTGACTACCCCAGCTGTCAGTGGAGAGCCTTCATCCAGCATCTGATGGAAGTAGATTCAGAGACTCATAGCCAAACATTGGACCACACTCTGGGAGTCCTGCTGAGGACAGCAAAGAGGGATTGTAGAAAACAGGGGGGTTAGGAGCATCACAGCAAAAACCACAGAAACCACTAGCCTGGCTCATGGGAACTCACAGAGTCTGAACCAACAACCAGGAACCTTCATGGGACTGACCTAGGCCCTCTTCATATATATGAGACAGTTGTGTAGCTTGGTCTATTTGTGAGACTCCTGGCAATGGGAGCAGGGCTGTCCCTGGTTCTTTGACTGGCTCTTGGCAACCTGTTCCTCACGCTGGATTGCCTTGTCCAGCCTGAAAACAGGGGGACGGGCTTGGTTTTATAGCAGCTTGATATGCCATGCTTTGCTGATGCCCATGGAAGACCTGCCCCTTTCTGAGTGAATATGGAGGAGGGGTAGATGGGAGGAGTGGAGTGGGGAGGGAGTGGAAGGAGACGCTGTGGTTGGGATATAAAATTAATTAATTAATTAATTAATTGATTAATTAAAATAAGAAAATTGTAAAAGAAAGAAAATAAAAGAAAAAAAGAAAAGCAGAGAAAAGAGATTTTGTAGTTCTGGGATCCTCAGAGGAGGCTGTACAGACCATCATTTTATGTCCTGTATGCTGCTGTTTTGACATCTAGGATCCCTCTGACGCTGGAGAGTCTGCCTCCCCACCCCCAATAAGCCACTCTCTAGATAGGGTGAGTGGCTAAGCCTGCAAACATATTGTCTGAATACAGACCAACTGATCCAAATCCCACACCCTGCCCTGCAACCTTTTTATGAGTTCTTATATGCTGCTGATACTGGCTCCATTCATCCCAAAGTTGAGCATCTGACCACTAGGCATAGCCTTCCTGCTGCAGAGCCATGGGAACCATTCAAATCTAGTGCTGTCCATGTCCTTTGCTTCCTCTATTCCTTCTTGCAGAAAACACAGTTAAAGCTCTTGTTCCTTCCTTTGCCTCTGGTCCCTGGGATGAAACTGAGCATTTTTCTGGTATACACACTACTCTCTCTCCACTATGATGTGGTATGGCTCCCAACCATGGGAACCGTGCACAATAAAATATCTTTCCTGGTAGTCGGTTCCCAATCTACAGATCACCACTATAGCTTAGATTTTTTTTGACTAATCCACTGTAGTATTTATTTAACAAATATTTACTTATCTATTTTATACATATACATGTGTGCCTGAATAAATCTATGCATATCACATGCATATGGGAGCCTGGAGAGGTCAGAAGAGGGAGTCAGATCCCCTGGCACTGGAGTTATAAGTGGTTATGAATGTCATGGTTACCTGCATGGAGGTCCTCTGCAAGAGCATAAGTGCTCTTAACCATTGAACCATCTCTCTAACCCCTGTGGCACCTATTTTTTAAGATGGGATAGCACCATGTAGCCCAGGTCAGCCTCACCAGCCTCCTGTTTCTGCCTCCTCCTGGGTGCTGGGATTACATACGTGCATTACCATGTCCAACGTAATACACTATGTTTTGTTTTGTTTCTTCTTCTTCCTCTTGCTCTCCTTCTCCTTCATCTTTTTTCTTTTTTCAAGACAGGGTGTCTCTGTGTAGCCCTGGCTGTTCTGGAACTCCCTTTGTAAACCAAGTTGGCCTCAAACTCACAGAAAACCACCTGCCTCTGCTTCCTGAATGCTGGGATAAAAGGCATGTGCCACTACCACCCAACATAATAAATACACTGTGTTTTAAAGAGAAGGAGGGGTCTGGCTACATGGCACAGTGGCTAAGGAGCCTGATGCCAAGTCTGACAAACTGAGTTTAATTCTTGTGACGCACACATACACACACAAATAAAATATGTCTAAACCCAAGGCATGCCCTCCCATTTCATGAAGTCTACATTTTTTTTCAACACACCGTTGAGTAAAATGAATGCTCTAGAAAGGAATCATACTGGCTCTGAGTGGACCTGGCATACTGCTCAGCTCCTCCTGGGATGTAGCCTCTCTAGACTGAAAGTTTGGTGTGAACTTATCCTGTATCATTTGTGCTCCATGATGGGTTAATTTTAAGGGACCATGGAGGAATTGATCCAGCTAGAAAGATCCTGATGTGTTTAGAGGTACAACATTCAGGAAGGTAGCTTAGGGAAGAAAGACCTCAATGGGGAAGGGTCCTCTGGATGGTGTAAGTGGGGAGGAGGAAGGAACAAGGGACAACTTAGACAAACTTCGGCTGGTGTACCATCGACCAAATTCCATCTTGCTGCTCAAAGGCTGAGTGAGGGGCTAGGGCTGTAGCAAGACACACCTTGGAAGAAGAAGATATCTACCTAGAGCTAAGAAGCCAAGACTCGCCAAGGAAGCAGGGAAAGAAAGCCTGCCAGTTGCACCTGCTCTTCCTGGCCCTCAGCCTGGAGCTCTGAGAAGATGAGCGGGTGACGAGGGAGACCAGGAGCAGAGTGGCCCCTGGTGATACCCAGGATGGCCAATAACCCCATGTAACTCAGGTGAGCCCTAGGTCTTTGGAACTGAATGCCAGGCTGCAGGAAAAGTAAGAAAACAAGGTAAAGGTGAGAAGCGGCTCCCTCTTCCAGCAGTGTCTCCCAGCCCCTGCAGAAAGCTGCTCTGTGATTCCCACTTTATGGCCTCTGCCAAATGAAGCACAAATTTAACTACATCACTTCCCCAACAGGACAGGGGAGAGGATGGGAGTGTCACGCTGGGCTCCTTCAGCCCCCTAATCTAATCACTGGTGTGGGTCATTTCAATTATGGACAGCAGAGAGCAGTAGGGGCCGTGGCTGCTCATAAAAGCTTCATGCTGGGGCTCAGCTAATTATGAAGTTTCCACCGTCTCTGCAGGTAAATAACTCAGAACTGAGCAGTGGCAACATCCAAGGAGTCAGAGCTGGGGGAGGAGGGACGGGGGCACTGAACAGGACATAGACAAGACAGGAATGGACATAGACAAGGTGGCCAGGAGAGTGAGGTGGGGCTCCTGGACAGAGGATGGGGATTCAGAGGATAAAAGGAGACCAGTCCTTCCCAGAGTACACATAGATAAGAACTGGAGGCTCTCCTGGGCTGACTGTCCACCTTCGAAGGACTCTGTCTTGAAGCCACACCCCTTTCATGGTTACTCTATGTCATCTTCTTACCCTGGGAGTGAGGGCCACAGGAAACTTGCTATGTAAGATTTCAATGCTAAAAGGCTCAACTTCTTTTTCTACCTGCCCCTAGAATGTCTGTGAAAGGCGGTAGGGGTATCCTTTGTGTCCTGGAATAGCCTCTGTCACCTGTCATTTGCAACACAAAAAGGCTGGGGAGGTAGCTCAGTTGGTAGAGTGTTTCTCTAGAATGCACGGGGCCCTGGTTTATTCCACAGTACCATATAAAACTAGGTGTGGTGGTGCATGCCTATAACCCCAGTATAATTTCGGAGGTAGAGGCAGGAGGATCAGACGATGAATGTCATCTTCAGATGAATAGCAATTTAGAGGTGAGTCTGGGCTGCATGAGACCCCATCTTTAAAAAAAAAAAATCAAGACAACAAAACAAAACAAACAAGAACAAAACAACCCACAAACAAACCAGGCTACTAAGCTCAGGAAGGTTACCACAGCAGCTCTCTGAAAGTTATCTTGAGATATTAGGATGAAATAGAGGCCTCTAGGCTAGCCTGGGACCTGTGCTTTTCTCTCTTTGTATCCTAGACATCACCCTGGAGCTGTGATTTCTTAGATGGAGGGGGGGGGGGACAGCAGATGGCAGGAGCAGTCACAGCTGGGAGAATCCCATTTTTGTTCTGTTCCTCAGTTTCCTTCCTCTCTGAAACAAAACTTATGAAGAAGATGAGCATGTGGAGGGGCTAAGCTAAAACTGTTCTGTAAACCAGGGCTGCTGGCAATCCTGTTCTTCCCAGGGCAGAGCACACCCCGCCACCCCCACACACACACACACAAGACCTCTGTAGAGTCATGGACTCATAATGCTACTGCTGTAGATCTGGCTCTGGGGGGCTGCCAGTTGATATTAGGGCCATGGGACTCCAGACAGAGGTAGTCTAGTGCTCAGGTTCCACCAAGCAAAGACTGTTTCTGGGAACGTTATAAAGAGCCTGGGTAACTGGGATGCAGTAAAGCGAGCCAGGCAGCATGTGGGTTGGGAAGTCTCTTCCAGGGCCCTTCACTACAAAGGGGGCAGTTGATGGCATCAGCCCTTGATCCTTAGATCCCATAATAAGGTCACTCCTTGGGAGAAGCAGAGTCTATACTTAAGTCGTGATACAGATTGCTGGAAATCAGACCCCACACCGAAGACTCCCGACCAGAACCTCACTCTGTTGATAGCAGGCAGTCCCCTGTTCATTTTGTCATCTATTATGGACTTTTTAAAAATGTCATTAAGTTGCCTCAGTTTGCTCTCAGAACTCTGTGACATGGAGATAGTAAATATTTATAGCATCAATTTCAAGTAAGTCTAATTGTAGTCTGAGAAATGAAGTTCAAGCTCCCCTGGGTAAACAATGATGGAGCCAGGACCAGAATCAGACCTCCTGGCTCTGACTCTGGCACCTTCTCCAGCATGCAGTTAGAGAGGAGGAGGCTCTCCAGCCATGCCTTTCTTACCTTCCCCTCTGTTGACAGAGGGAAAAAATAGAGAAGGCCTGGATCAATGTAGAGGCTAACACAGAGTACCATCGAGGCAGAAGAGGCCAGTGGTAGAAGTGAAGAAGGAAACAGGTGGAGTTGGCATGGACACTTCCTGTTCACAAACTTTTTTGTGTTCCCCATTTCATTAACAGCAGCAGTGGAATTTCATGGACAATTGGCGTTGAGCACTAACTGGGAGGTAATGAAAGAGGGAGGCTGGTGGAATTTAAATTCTTTTTCTTCAGGGTGGGGATGGGAGGGCAGATTTTTTTGAAGGCAATTTTAGTCCTGGAATAGGTTCCTAGAAAACAGCTTTGGACTTTCATGGCCTGTGCTGGCAGCATCCGGGTGGATGACCGTCTCTAAGCCTTGGTCTGTTTTTCTGCCTACCAGCATCCTGAAGATGCTACCCTCAGTGAGGGGTGGAGATGTGAATGCCTGGGGACTGGATAGCTGACCTTGGGTAGATTTTGTCCCTCTGACTTGGAAAAGCACATTAGATATGAGTCCATCAAGCAGTGAGCTAGAATGAAGTGCTTTGCAATTGCTACTGCAGAGCCCTAGATGTAGAACTCTATGGACTGAAACCGAAAGAGCGAACAGAAAGCCAGACGCCCACACTCACACCAAAGACTCAGACCAGAATCCATCTCTGTCAGTTGATAGCAGGCAAGTCTCAGATTTATTTTTGTCATCGATGATTTACTTTTCAAAATGTTGAGTTACTTTGCTCTCATAATTCTATGATATGGAGAGAGTAAATATTAACAGTCCCTACTTTAAATACGGCAAAATGAAGTCTGAGAAGCGAAGTTTAAGGTCTCCTGGGTGAACAGTAACAGAACCAGGCTCGGGAAGCATGTAGTCTGTTGGGTAATCTCTGTCTGTCTGTCTGTCTGTCTGTCATCTGTCTGTCTATCCCTCTTCCTCTTCACATATACACATGCATTAAAGAGGCTACCAAACATTTAAAGGGAGAAGGATATAAGGTAATATGAGACCAAAGACAGAATGGAGGAGACAGAACCATGGGTTGATGATCCTGGAGGAATGAAGCTGTTTTTAGCCAGGCTCGAGGTTAAGTTGACACATGGACTGTTAAAGCAGAATGTATCAAATGGAGCTGGGCATGGTGGCACAGTATGTACAATCTCAGCGCTTGGAAGGTAGAGAGAGGCAGGAGTGTCAAGAGTCATCCTTGGCTGCATAGTGTTCAAGGTTAGCCTAGACTACAAGAGACATCGCTTCAAAAATCTAAAAGCAAACATTTTTGCTTAAGCCGAAGTATGTAGGTCACTAACGTTGGTTCAGGGAAAGTGAGAGCTTGTTACTGTATACTCTATTCTCTTTATACATCTTTATTATGAATATGTGTGTTTACTGGTTCTGTCAATAACCAATAAGATGCTCATCTGTGTAGTCACTAAAAAGAGATAATAGAGTCTGGGAGACATTTTTTAAATCAACCCACTCTTTCCCTTTCAACCCCCCTCCAAACACTATTCAGCTTGCTCTAAGTGTTGTGACCCCATAGCAAAGTGAGACCAGCAGTCTCCATTGTCACATTCTGCTCCACAGTGCCCAGAGAGTGCACAAGGTGACAGTATAGAGCCCCAGCACAGCAAGGTAGATCCGGAAGAGCAGCTGATCGAAGTGGTACAGGATGGCCAGCCACTCCACCTCCTTCTGGTAAACCTGATCCTGAGTTCGGAGGGAGTTGTTGATGGATTGGAGCTGGAGCCAAACTTCCTTCAGGGTATCTGGCGGCTGAACCTGGTGCTCCTGACGGACTGGGGGCTCTGTGAGATGGAGGAAAATACTCTAGATGAACTGGGAGCTACTTGTTCTTACTCTTTAAGGAAGGGTCTTTGCTAGAGTTAGGGACTCTCTTCCTATCTGCGTAGAGGAACAGCTGTGCTGAGGGAAGGCCCAGCGAACATGGCAGAGCTGTACTGTGTCAAGAGGGGTGCGTGTAGGCTAAATCTGTCTAGGAGATTTCCTGAGCTAGGATGGTTCTCTTAAATTCCTTTATATAAAGCAGCCAGAAACCAACTATTCATATTCCTCTCCACTTTTGTATTTGTAGCATGTGTGTAATGTGATGTGTGTGTGTGTAGTGGGATGTGGTGTGTGTGTGTGTGTGTGTGTGTGTGTGTGTGTGTTATGATGTGTGTGTACAGTGGAATGTGTGGGATGTGGTGTGTGTGTGTGTGTGTGTGTGTGTGTGTGTGTGTGTATAGTAGGATGTGGGGTGTGTATGGTGTGATGTGTGTGTGTACAGTAGGATGTGTTGGATGTATAGTTTGTGTGTGGTATGATGTGTGTGTATATAGTGGAATGCGCAGTATGTTTGTGTAATGGGAATTGTGGGATGTGGTTTGTGTGTGTGTGTGTGTGTGTGTGTGTGTGTGTGCACATGTGCTTGTATGCCATAATTCTACAATTTTTGAGTTTGTAGCTCAGTCACTATGGTAGAAATGAAGCAAACTAGAGGTGACTGAAGACCTGACCTTCAAGCTAAAATGATCTCCAGCAGGAACTTACCTTCGGTCTGCAGAAGAAAAATCAAACACAGAACAGGGGCTGAAAAGCAAGTGTTTCCCATTGTCC
Organism: Onychomys torridus; assembly: GCF_903995425.1. Classification (NCBI taxonomy): domain Eukaryota; kingdom Metazoa; phylum Chordata; class Mammalia; order Rodentia; family Cricetidae; genus Onychomys; species Onychomys torridus. Next base: position 42,430,496 of record NC_050449.1, read on the forward strand.
ATGCAGTCCAGCCATGGCCTGCTGCTTCCCCAGTGGACCCAGGTGCCTACAAAGCAAACAGGATGGGATCTCAAGGCTTCTCACAAACCTGTTGTCTCAGCACTCGGAGCCCTGGGGTACAATCCAGGCTCATCAGCATCAGAGTCTCCTCGAAGGCAAAGAAGAGGCTGTTCATGCCCACTATGTCGCTCCTCATGGAGGAATTTGATCAACAAGATGGACTTGGATAAGCTGAGAACCAAAAGGGCCATGCAGACTGTAAAGAAGACCCCTGGGAAAGGAGTGGAGCAGAGAAAAGGGATTTATCAGTAGTCTACCATCTACATGCAACATCAGATCTTGGCCAGGAGTGATCTAGAAGAGTGTCTGGTGGCACTGGGGCTGCTTACCAATGAGAGAGGTGCACCCTGCGCTCCTTGGCACCTCATCAGACATGTTGACCCTGAAGACTGTGTAGCCCACCAGCACATTGGTCTTGAATACAATTCTTGCACGGCAGTTGGGGGGCAGGTAGAAGCTCCCCAGGTCCACAAGCATCAGGAAGATGCTGGGAATCAAGAGGCTCACAACATAGGCCAACGGGCATCTGCGAATCACCACCTGCCAGAAGACAAGAAAGCTGATCAATCTAAGCAAAAGGTCTAACAATTGGCTGAGTCCATAGTCCTGAAATCCCAGCCCTGTGTGTAATGCAAAATGGCTATATAGTTTATAGTAGGAATGTATTTGAGGCAGCTGGGTGTGCTGGTAAATGCTTATAATCTCAGAATGTGGGGAGCTGAAGCAGGAGGATTGCTATGAGTTGGAAGCCAGCTTGGACTACATAACAAGACCCTGTCTCAAACAACACACACACACACACACACACACACACACACACACACACACACACGAGCTTGGACTACATAACAAGACCCTGTCTCAAACAACACACACACACACACACACACACACACACACACACACACACACACACACACACACGAGGCTATTTTGTGGTTCAAAAAGATGAAAAGTTTTCACATAGACTAATAATGGGTTTGTGTGTGTGTGTGTGTGTGTGTGTGTGTGTGTGTGTGTGTGTGTGTTTGGTTGTACAAAGTTGTATTTATATTAAAAGACAGGAGGAGTGCTCTAAGACCAAGGATTTCTGTCCCAAGCACAGAGTGTGTCTGTCTGATTTACACGCACAGACGCATGTCCATTTACACACATGCAAAAACCAGAGCAGGATGCCAGGCATCTTCCTTTCTCATTCTTTGCCTTGTTGCCTGCTACAGGGTATCTCTCTAAACCAGAAGCTCAGTACTTTGGCTAGGTTGGCTTGCTTGTGAGTTCTCTGGATCTGCCCATCTTTGTCCACCAATGTTGGGCTTATTATAACTTGGGGGTGTAGCTCAGTTGATAAAGTACCTGCCTAACATGTACAAAGCCCTGGTTTCTATCCCCAAAACCACATAAACTGGGTGTGCTGGTACACAACTGTAATCCCAGCATTTCGGAGGTAGAGGCGAGATCAAGGTCCCATCTCCAAAGTGGTGAATTCCCCTCAGGGCTGATAATAAGACCTCTCTTGAGGTGTACATTCACTAGAACCTGATGGGGTAAACCAGCATCCTGGTCTCCTTCCTGTTAGATCTGTACCAGCACACTAATTAACAGCTCCCATTCCTTGGATTTGCCAGACAATGTGGCACTTGACTATTTGTTATTTGTTAAACCATGTGCTGGGTGCTTTTACATCAATCATATCATTTATTTTATCCTTATTATCAACTTGTTGTGTAGATAACATGTTCTTTTTCATAGATTTTCAAAGCACTGCACCCTTAAGTAAGGTGAGTCAGTGGCCAAGCTGTGATATAGCCCCACATCTTCTGATCCCTGATGCTCTTCCACTACAGCCTAGCTACAAGTCTAGATACGCCTAGATGTAAGAGAGGAGACATTATTTTTCTTTTTCACTTCTATCTCTTGCTCTGGGAGAAAAATACAAAGAAATGAGCACACAGAGGAGGTATAGAGGCCAGTGATGGAGTGGGGTGGGGCAGCTTAGCTGGGGGAAATCACACACCTTGTTGATGAGAACTGAGGCTCCCTAGCCATCAGATCTGGGAACTTGTCCCGACTCAGTGGAGCTTGGCACACCAGAGCTGTTCGGTGGATTGTAGTATGGCTGTTGTCTTCCACATTAAACATAATTGGCTGCAAATATCTACACCAGTGTAACACACATTGCTTTGCAATAATTTGGTTAGAACACATTTCTACAAAAGTGCAGCCAACAAGAGAAAAAAACAACACAATGAACTATCATCAACCTGCATCTCTGTTGGGCTGTGATGGAGATGGTTGTGGGAGGTGGTGGTAGGAGGAAGGGCATTGAGTGGCCAGAGCCCCTGGGAGGTTTATGTTGTGATCCAGCTTGGGATGCTGGTGATCTGGTCTCTTAAAGTAGAGGATGGAGGGATCAACCATCCTGATCAGGTGGGAGGAAGAAATGGGATCACCCTCGGAGACTTTATGACAGAAATTGCATGAGATGGAGGTATGGGGGAGTCTATGAGAATCACCCTAGAGAAAAGTACAAGGCATGTTAGTTAAGGGGAAAGGGCCCAGATCTGTGGTCAAGGAAATAGAGCCTATGTATGTAAATCTATGTGATCCTGTGTGGAGCAGCCAACCTCTCCCTGCCTCAATTCCTTCTTTCTTTCTTTTGTATGTGTGTGTGTGATGCATGTATATATGTGTGGGAGGGTATACATATGAATGTGTGCATGTGGAGGCCAGAGAGAAAGTTTAGGTGTCATTCCAGAAGAACCATCCTCATTTTTTTTAGACAATGTCTGTCATTGGCTTGAAACTTACTAAGTAGACTAAGCTGACTAGCTAGGGAGCCCCAGGGCTCTGCCTGTCTCTACCTCCCCAGTGATGGGATTATAAGCACATGGCCACACCAGCTTTTCATGTTCTGGGGATTGAACTCAGGTCCTTCTGTTTTGCAAGTCAAGCACTCTACCAACCAAACTATCTCCTCAGCTCCTCTCCATTTGTTTTAAAGAAGCAGTGTGCTTTTGCTTTGCCAAACATCCCAGGTACAATCGAGCTGTTGTGCTTCGAAATAGAGTTCTGATGTAACAGCGCAGGTAGAGATGATTCCTCTCCACCCAAATGCAGACCTGAAACATAAATCTAGGGCTGAAACCAAAGGTGAGTGGTATGGTTCCTTGATGATCCTGATTTCCAAGGAAGTATAGATTTATCAGGTCAAATGTTGCCAAGGTTTCAGGGGTGGAGAGAGGTCTGAGAAGAATTATGAGGTTCATTGGCTTTTGACCTGTGCAACTAACTATACATGGTCCTGAACTTGGAAGGACCTTCACTGGATCTCAGTAGATGCTGAAAGCAGAAGGCAAAGACACAGGTAGCCCATTAGGTAGTTAGCTTCTGCTGTGACATAAAACATAGAAACTCCCGTAGTCCATCTGTCTTACAAAACTGGAAAGCTGACTATGCCTTCTAAAACTACCTCATGCATTTCTCCAGTCTTTAGTAAGGATGTTACCATTCTTAAGAGACGCCAAATAGTAGCACAGTTCGGGGTTTCTTCTAGAATAAAGGGCCCACCTTTTTCTTTGTTTTAGAGGCAATGCCTTCTAAGGATTAAATTAATGTTCTCTACAAGCCTGGTATAGTCAAAAATAAAACAACAACAACAAAAAAAAAGAGCTAAAAACAAAACAAACCTCTAATTTTATTTTTGCTTTCTGAAACTTTATTGTTATCTCAGCCAATCTTCAGCTTTCTTTTCCTTTGTTCAACAAACATGGAGCAGGAAGAGGCTGCTGACACACTACTGTAAATACTAGGGGCCTAATGCCATGAGTAGGGCAAGTCCCTGTCCTTGCCTGGTCTTAGGAGTTCAGGAGCCAGAGTCTGGTGGCTGACGTTTGATAAGTCTATGGTGCAGAAAGAAACCTTGCTTCAGAATGAACCAAAACCAGAGTCCCTATCTCATTTTCATGATGCCACTAAAGACTTTCTAAGTTTAGCTGCTATTCTATGCAGAGACTGAACCTAGGGCTTCCTGCATGCTAGACAAATGCCCTACCAACTGAGCCATAGCTCCTTGGGCAGATTTTGATGTCCATGACAGATACCAAGAGTCTTTTTTTTTGGGGGGGGAGGGGGAGTTGAGACAGAGGCCTGCCTGGTCTACAGAGTGAGACCCAAGAGCCTTTCTTATTCATCTTTATAATCTGTCATTGTTCTTGTTAGCTTAAATAGTCACTTTGACACAGCCTAGAGTCGTCTGAGTGGAAAACCTTGACCGAGGAATTGTCTAGATCAGATTGGTCTATGGGAATGTCTGTGGGAGATTGTCTTGATTATTACTTGATGCAGGAGGGCCCTGCCCATTGTGGGTGGCACCATCCCTAGGCAGGTGGTACTGGGCTGTATAAGAAAATTAAACATGAGCCTGGGAATGAACAACCAGAGAGCAAGCCAGCAAGCAGAGTTCCTCTATGGTTTCTGCTTTAGTTTCCTGCCTTGAGTTCCTACCCTGACTTCCTTCGATGATAGATTATAACCTAGAAGAATGAGTGAAATAAACCCTTTCCTTCCCAGGAGGCTTTGGTCACAGTACTTTGCCCCAGCAACAGAAATCAAACTCTAACAATCATTGATGCTTAAAAGATGTTCACTGAGCTACATCAGAATCTGTTAATAATGCTACTTTTAGTTTCAATAGACTGGAGATATGAGATTACTCAAATTGGCAGTGTGGGGGGAGGCACAGCGCATGACATTGGGGTCAGTCTTCATATGGGCCTCCTCTCATAGATCACGAGAGCCAATGACTCCTGCTTCTGCTCAGGGGAATGTGTCACCTGCTCAGTGTGACACTATTCTCTGTAAGCCTGCCCTACCCAGAGCCCATCATTCCTAATGGACTAGAGGAGCTGGTGCCTTTAAATTCCACAGAAAAGGAAGAAAAAGCACTTTAGTTTCAGCCCGTGTTCTCCATTAGACACCCTTCAGGTGTTAGCAATATTATGCCACAATTTCATTATCCATTAAAGCCAGGTAATAATAAGTACACAAAGGTATTTGGAGCCTATTGATGTTAATGAAAGAGATCAATCTAATTCAGAATGTGTGTGTGGAGAGCTCCTTGGAGATGGAATAGGCCCCAAGGTTAGCCTCTAATTGCCTCCTTGATGGTAGACCCCACCAGTACTCAATTTTGCATGACCGTCTTTATGACATACTTGGAATTTTGACGCCCAGACTCATGCTCCATACAGAAGCCCATTTTCCTCCCCTCCCAAGTCCCTCCTAACACCCCTGGTTCAGAAGGAATGGGAAAGTTGTTGCCATTTAAGTGAGAGCCTTGTTTGTACCAGAGTGAGGGCTTTGGGGATGTAGATTGTGGGTTGGGCTGGATTAACAGAAAGTCTGTGATTCCTGTATTCCTTGAGCAACCCTAGGATGATTCTAGAGTTTAAGATCCCCCTCCCTTCCTCCCTCCCTCCCTCCCTCTCCTTCCCTTCTCCTCCTTGGAAGGCTACCCTGTCAAGTATGAGCTTCATTCACATTATTGATCAAGAGTTTTGAAGGACATCAGAATGCCTTGGATTCGATGGAAACCTCAATAAAATTGCCCTAATCTAGAAAAAGACGTAAGAATCATGATAGAAAAGGGATTGAGCAAGGCGTCTCTCTTTCTCAAATCCCCTTTTCATTTCCCCAGTACTCTCTGAGTTTCCAGTGCCTGGTGAGTCGCTCACTCATTGTCAGAGTATCTTGATTGGCCCTTTCCACCAAAATGACTTCTAGATTTTCTCCCTACCTCTACCCACTCCTGCAAGGTTATACAGAAACTGAATGTCCATCCTGCTGTTTTCTGGGAACCAGCACCTCCAAAAGTGTATTGGAGGAAATCTCCCCTCCTATGGCTGTTGGATTGGGTCCCAGGCTATACACAAACATCCTTGCAGGGAGAAGAGCTTTGTCTAGGCCCCCTATGGAATATAGTTAGATTCTAAACCATCAGTGGTACCCTGTGATAAGTAGCATGTGTCCCAGCACCAGTGGCTGTGATTGTGTTAGCTGGAGCTAATGGTATCCCAAGCACTTGATGCCAGATAAATGTTAGCCATGTGTGTTAGCATGGGATGATGCTGTGTTTTGAAGAGAATGTTGTCTCTCTTGCCTGCTCCAACTGCCCCAGCTTGGTCTGGGACACAGCAGGTGATTAGATTAAGAGGAAGATGGTCCTTCACTGCCAGGACACCAGCAAGCACACTGTTGGCACAGAGTTGGACTCCAAATGCTACAACACTGACCAAGGGCTTTTGAATGACACCAGGATGCCTTGGATGCTAAATGCAGAATGTCTCCTATGATATGAAAACAATGAAGCCAGTCATGGGGCACGTGGCAGCCAAGGGGAAGGTGTGGAGGTTGGGAGATGAAAACCAGTGAGTGTTCTGGAGCATGAGAGTCTTTTCAAAGCTGCAGGATCACTTCTGAGTCTGGCCACTATGATCTGTGACTTTACTTGGGGGGATTTGGTTCCAGAGAATCAGGTGGAAGCCAGCCTTGCCCTCAGAGCAAAGACACCTTGGAGAAAACTTCCAGGGCACAAAATCAAATGCATGTCTCTCTACCTCCAGCATGCCTTTGTAGAAACACCATTACAGAGAGGAATGTGGTGATGAAGAGGGCAAAGGAACTGGACCATGATTCCTACATGGAGCGCCTCCCATGAAGCAGTGCTTACTTTCTCTCCTATTCCAAATGGACCCAGATGCTCTCAAGAAGATAAGCTAATATTTAGGAGAAGGGATGACACATAATTGCAGAGGGAGAGAGAGCGAGCGCACACAGGGGTACAGCCACACTCACACTACCGTTTCCGCTGCCTCTTGCCTTTGCCTGTTTCCGTGCAGTGTAGGTAATGATGTGTGCAGCGCTCCGTGGAGTGCTTGGTAGGTGACTGGTTCCACCTTGTGCATGCCGTTCCCTCACGTTTCCCTTTAATGCTCTCCATTATTTGGGCTGCATTAATAATGTTTGCAGGCTGATATCTTTAAAATTAATGAGGTGTTTACGCTTAGCCAAGAAACTCATTGAAATTTAAGAAAAAAAAAAAAAGCTTTCTTCCCCCCCTACTCTCTTTCTCTTACTGAAAACGAGTGGACAAGAACTAGGGATGTGGCTCAAGGGTAGAGTGCTTGCCAAGTGTAAGCAAGGTCCCTGTTGGAGCCCTAGGATCTCAAAACAAAGAAGAAAGAGTGGGCAGGCAGGCCACAGGCTACACCTCATTGAAATCTAAGTTAGAAAGAATTCCAGTCCCAAATTCCCTGCTTCACAGGCATGTTTTTGATGGGCTGCTAACAAACAGGTAGCCGTGAGGGAGGCGCCAACCCCAGTGCTTAAGGCTGTGGTTTAATGGGAGTTCTTCTAGAAACCTCACACTGTTCAGTCAATGGAGGCCACTCAGGCCCCTCAGGAACTGCTAACCTCACTCTTTGCGTCAGCCCTCATTCTTGTCCGCAGGCACTTCATTCCCAAGGCCTGATTCTGGAGGAATCCATGTCACCTGCACTCCTGACTGGTTTGCTGTCTCTAATTTTCAGCTGGATTCATTCTTTGTCGTGAACACCACCCTCTCGCCCTGTCACCCATGCCACCTTCACTTTGTGCAGTAAAGCAGTGCAGCAAAAAGTGCATTCTGCTGAATTCTAGCCCTGAGAGTCTATTGCTGATGTGAGCCTCCCGTGAGCATGGCAGAGTGGTGTGCCAGGGAAGCCAGAGGGGCAGAAGCTTGGCAGGAAAAGTGGTGAGCACCACTGTCCTTCTCCCAGAGCCCCTTAAGCCAGATAAACTTCTCCGGGTACAGTTTGGCCAAGAGCACTCCCAGAGATGTATCAGAGCATCATGGGTTCCACCATGCCCTGGTTAGCAGTTGTTCCCTCTGACCCTGAAGCCACTAGTACCTTGCTTGTTCTATCAGTGTCTGTCAGTTTGTCTGTCTTTCTTCCTTCTTTCTTCCCTTCCTTCCTTCCTACCTTCCTTCCTTCCTTCCTTTCTGTCTCTCTCTTTCTTTTGTTTTTTCTCCCTCCCTCCCTCCCTCCCTCCCTCCCTCCCTCCCTCCCTCTCCTTTCCTTTTTATGAAATAGGATCTCATATAGCCCAGACAGGCCTCAAAGTCAATCCTAATCCTCTGGCCTCCATCTTCCTAGTGCTGGTATGACAGATGTGAGCCGCCATGCTCGGTATATGTGTGCCAGGGATCCATGTAAGTTACCAACTCAGATACATCCCCAGTCCTACTCGTTTCTGTGGGTCATGCAGATGACTATCGGCTCATCCCTTCAGCTATTCGAGTTAGTGATATAATCATTTTATGCATCTGCATCTGAAATTAATTGATAATTTTCTCAATTAAAAATGGGACAATTATGCTGATGAGACAATTTTTTTGTTTTGTTTCCAATTCGTTGTAATGCTGATGGTGTGTACATCGCTTTGGGCTTTATTCTCAGTGGCAATTAGAAGTGATAATGTTTGTGCAAGCCAAAAGGTTTGAAGACTTCTGCTGTGAGGTGAGCCAGATCTCTGGAGTTCTGCACACCACTCTCTCTGATTGCCTTGTAAATTACGGTGGTAGCTTGGTAGCTTAGGATCTCTGCTCCCAAATGCTGCAGCACAGGGGAAAGGGCAGAGCCATCTCAACACACTGTTCTCAGGTGACAATGAGAATATGCAATAGAGCAGATTCCACGGCTCAATAGAGAAGGCTACAGGCTGCAGAGCTGTGGGTAACAGGTAGGAAGGAGAACCTACGTTAAACCGAATCTGAGCGAAGTTTCCAACGCTGCTCCGCAGGATGTGGTATGTGGAGGACACTGAAAGAAGTTGCCACTCACTGTCATTCAGAAACACCCTTTTGTCGTTCTCGATGTCTTCTCTATTCCTCAGGAAGCCCAGGTCTATGTCTTCCACTAAAAAATAACAGTAACAATGTACTTCTAGGGGGAGAGCAGGAGCCAGCATCCCCTACCCCCCACCCCCTCCCCGCTTTCCCAAGCCCAAGTTTGAGCCCTTCCTTTTATCCTGCCTCACACACACACAGTGTTACCAGTATTTGACTTAGAGAGTAGAGGTGGGGGGCAAAAATATTTCTAATCTTTTATTAGACTATAAATTTAGAATTGGAGCCTGCTCTCCACAGTGTATGAAAAGTGTCCTGTAGCTTTTAGAACCTTCTCAGTGGTGATAGAATCCTGATATCATAATAACAAATTAACAGCTCTGGTGGGTTATAGCATTGTACCTTGTCTGAATTCTAGAAACACCCACTACAACAAGACATTTTTTTTTGAGGCAGAGTCTCATGTGTTCCAGGTAAACTAAAGCTCGCTCTATAGCCAAGAATGATCTTGAATTTCTGATCCTCCTGCCTCCACCTCCAAAGTGCTGGAATTTCAAGCATGTGCTGCCACATCCATCCAAAGTTTAGATTTTTAAACAATCATGTGTAAGAGTAAAATAGATCTGAAGTTAATATCATTTCACCTATGTATGCCCACACAGCATAGGTATCCACAGCAGACTGTGTCTCTTGTGGTTCATTTACCTGTATGCAGCATGCTGTTGAAGGTGAGACTACAATTCTGGATATCGAAGGGAAAAGCATATGTCTGCAAACTGCATGCAGAGACCACCTGGATGGGCTTGTGGTTACTAATGGTTCCAGAGGAGTTCACATATACATAGGGAAGGTCAGGAGATCTTTCAAGGTCCACACTATATGAGACACAAGAGAACCTGTTACAGAGAGGACCTTAGTTATTCCCAAACACACACAGAACTGACTACGAGGTGGTAGTGGTCATGAGGCTCAAAGCTAAACTTAGGGAAAAAAGGACAGAGTATTTCCCACAAGATGATTCTCCCTGACACACACTCTCAGAAATGACAAGTCTCATCAATTAACTCACCTGCTACAGCTACAACATAAACAGTAACTCCAAGCATTATTAATCAAATATGTATCTTTTCCTAAAGTATGTTATTTTAAATTATATGTATATAGGGATAGTGTGCTCATGTGAGTGCAGGTGCCCACAGAGGCTAGAAAAGGGCATCAGATCCACAGGAGCTGAGTTACAGGAGGTTATGAGCTACCCAATGTAGGTACTGGGAACTGAACCCCTGGCCCTCTGGAAAAGCAGTACAGACTCTTAACTACTAAGCCGTCTCTCCAGCCTTCAAATCTGTATTTTAAATGGTGTCAACTCATGACAATCCCATCCTGAACATTCCCAGTAGTATGACCCCAGTAACCAGAGAAAACGAAAAGTACAACAACAATGACTGGAATTAAATGGTGTTTGGCCTGAACAGGTGAACAATCCAAAGGTCACAGAAATATACTCCAGAACACTTACAACTCATTGATGATGATATCAGGGGCCCAGATGGCACTGAGAGGGAGAGAGATTTCTTGAATCTCATCGAACAGGCTGGAGTTCCAGGACAAAAACTCATCATTCCAAACCTGTTAGGAGTAGTCAAGTGGGAAACAACAACATGAGAAAGCTTAAGTGCACTGATGTAACTGAGTACTGATCCAATTCATCAGCCCCGTGATGTACGCTATTAGGGGGAAGGAAATCCTGTCTATGATTACATCCTTGCATGGATTCTAATAAACTAGGCCTCTTCTGAGATAAAGGACTATGCCTAAAGGCAGTACCTCCACCTTAGAACATCCACGTTTTGCGGTAGATCCCCATCAGGAACCCAGCATGCAGAAAGGGAAGGAGAATCAGTTACCTCTTGGTACCATATACTTGTCTTTAATTTTTGATTCTGTACGTCCTGCAGAGAAAGAAAAAAAAAAAAAAAAGAACATCCACACAGAATCTGAGCACATGAGTGAGCAAAGGCAAGCTCAAGAGCATCCCCACGAAATCTCAGCACGTCAATTATCAGAGGCAAGCGCAACCCTCTGACAATTTAAGAGGGAGGAAAATCAAATGCAACCAACCAATGCTGATTTTAAAAACATTGCCTAGCTTCCTTGATACCGAGTATTCTCAGTTCCCGCTTATCATGCACACCTGTGGCTTTGAATGTTGCTCTATTATCCAGGACAAAATAGCACTCTAAATGCGCTTAACATTTTGAGTGATTTTTCTAATCTCTTTTCCTGCTCTAATTAGTTACTCTGTCATTAATCAAACTAAAAAAAAAAAAAAAGATATGTAAGTCTTAGCCAATATTGAGCTGAAAAGATGAGACCAAACTTCTACTTCTAATCAAGATATTATTCATAATCTTTCAATGAAATCTATCTACACTGACACATGCAGTCATTTCTGTTAAGTTACTTTGTGTTTAAATTTATCTGCTTATGAAACAGACTGATGAGCTCAATATAGGTGAGGTGTACTTCCTTGGCAACAGATGTGATTTTCCATGTCTGCAATGACTCGGTAAATATTTTTAATTAAAGAAAGTATTTTATGTGTATATGACTTACACTTTCATAAATATCTGTGCACCATGTTCATGCCTGGTGCCCATGAAAGCCAGAAAAGGACATTGGACTCCCTGAAATTGGAGCTACAGACAACTGTGACTTATCCATGTGGGTGATGGGAATGGAACCCAGATCTTCTGGAAGAGCAGCCAGTGTTCTTAACCACTGAGTCACCTCCCAAGCCCTGGGTGATTTTATTGTTAAGGCTCCTCCCCAAACAGCAGATGTTGTGGAATATTAGTTGAAAATGTGTTACATTTGTTTATGCTGTGGAACATTTGTTTAATGATAAAAAGATGTATTGCATTCTTTTATGTCATATTTGTTTAATTCTGTGAAGCTGTGTTACTTTGCCTGTCTAAAACACCTGATTGGTCTGATAAAGAGCTGAATGGCCAATAACTAGGTAGAGAGAAATAGGTAGGACTGGATGCAGAGAGAATAAATAGGAGGAGAAATCTGGAAAGAGGGTTTGGTTCAAGAAACAAGGAAAGGAGGAGAGGAGAATTCCAGGGGCCAGCCACCCAGCTACACAGCAAGCCACGGAGTAAGAAGTAAAGAAAGGTGTATAGACTAGAGATAGAAAAATAAAAGTCTAGAGGTAAAAGATAGATGGGATAATTTAAGTTAAGAGAAGCTGGTTAAAAATAAGTCAAGCTAAGGCTGGGGCATTCATAAGAAAGAATAAGACTCCGTGTGATTATTTGGGAGCTGGGTGGTGGACCTCTCAAAGAGTAAAGAGTAAAAATAACCAACAACAAACAGAAGCAGTAACAATGAAACCCTCTTTACCAACATTTTTCGTATCTAACCTAGTAGAGGACATTCCAAAAATAAGATGTTCTTGAGGATTAAAAGAGAAAGATTGTTTCACCCATATAGTAACCACTTTTAACTATAAAAATGAATCACAAGCCTGAATGTTGGAGCTAAGACTAAAAACCTCAGACTCTTAGGGCTTTGGATTAAGCGATGTTTTCTTAGATATGAGAGCAGAAGCAACAAATGAAAAAGGTGGGATTTTTATCAAAATTAAAAACTTGTATGTGGGATAGAGAGATGGCTCAGCAGTTAAGAGCACTTGCTGCTCTTGCAGAGGACCTGAGTTTGGTTCCCATATCCACATCTGGCAGCTCCCAACTGCCTGTGACTAGTTTCTAGAGCTCTGATGGCCTTTTCTGGCCTGCATAAACACCTACACACATAAAGACATGCAGGCACACACACATACGTAAACACACATATAAATATTCTAGGACTGGAGAAATGAGTCAACAGTTAAGGGAGCTTGTTGCTCTTCAAAGGACCCAGTTCCAGATTCTAACACCCACTTCTGGATTCTGAGGGCACTGTGTGCATATGTGCAGGCAAATACTCATACACTTTCAATCAGATTAAAAATTTTAAAAATTTGGCCAGGTGGTGGTGGCTCACGCCTGTAATCCCAGCACTCGGGAGGCAGAGGCAGGTGGATCTCTGTGAGTTCGAGGCCAGCCTGGTCTACAGAGCTAGTCCAGGACAGCCTCCAAAGCTACAGAGAAACCCTGTCTCAAAAAAACAAAAACAAATAAATAAACAAATAAATAAATAAAAATTTATAAAGGTAAACAAAGTTGACAAAATGAGGCATTATAACATTTAAATATCACTATCATCATCATTATTATTGTGTGTGTTGTGTGGGCATGTATATGCCATGGCACATGTGCTGAAGTCAGAGAACAATTTTCCGTCGTCAGCTCTTGTCTTCCACTGTGAGTTCTGGGGGTGGAGCAGGTGCTCTGACCCGCTGAGTCATCTCACCAGCCCCAAGATGTTAAACACATACCAAGGAAACACAAACACTCCTAAGAGACTCTATGAACAACTGCATCCCAAAGTATAGGAACACCTAGGGCAGGTGGGTGATTTGCCAAACAAAGTATCAAAGTTGAACCACAAACTCACCAAAACCTAATTAGAGTAGAGCTTGGTGATCCACTCCTTGTGGTACCATCACTTGCCAGGCAGAGATAGGAGGACCCACCCAGTATTCAAAGTCATCCTCAGCTGTGTAAGCAGCTTAAGGCTGGCCTAAAGTATGTGAGACCAAACCCAAGCTTTAAACCTAATCCGGGAGCTGGAGAAATGGCTTAGTGGTCGAAAGCACTCTTGCAGAAGACCTGAATTCAGTTCCTAATGCCCCGTCTCCCTAGTGCTGGGATTACAGGCATGCATCACCATGCCCAGTTTATGCCAGGGTGAGAAAAAGAACCCCAGGTTTCTTGCACACTAAGCAAGCACTCCTCAGCTGAGCCACCTCCCAAGCCCTAAAGGAAACACAATAAAATTTTGGGCTCTAAGTTTCCCCTTAGACAGTCAAGGAAGTGGGTTATTACCGAATATGCATTTCTAGGTACAGCAGGAAAGAAGAAAATGAGCAGACAAGGAGCCCTGTTTCCGGCTCTGCAAAGGCTGCTTTGAACTTACTGATTCTACAGATTTTTATGGACTTTAAATAGATACTTGAGCGAGGCAGGTTTTTAAAGTGGTGTGCGAAGTGAAAAGATTGAATTCACAAATATTTCCCCAAGGAACAGCTTGTAGAAGGACCAGTGGGGACCCCCAGCCAAGATTGGCTCAGCGGGGGTTCTGGAAGTTTGGTTTTTTGTTTTTGTTTTTGTTTCTAAGTCGTCTATTGAGAACACAAGATTAGATAATACCACTCACTTCACTTCTTTGGGAAACATATGAGCCGAGTGATTATGGAATAGGTCATGCCTTACTCACCCAAGTAATGCTAGGCTTAGTTACAATCAATGAGGATGCCCTACAAATACTATTTTTAAAACATCCAAAACGCAGTTTATACTAAGGGAAACATAGCCATTAACTATGCTCACAGGAATACCTTTTTTTATTTTAAAATTACATTTATGTTTCTGTGTCTATGTACACCCACACATGTGCCAGAGTGTGAGTGTGGAGGTCAGAGGGCAACCTTAGGACTGGGTTTTCTCCTTCTTCTTTGTAGATTCTGAGGATGGAACTCAGTTCCTCAGGCTTGGGGGCAAGCTCCTTTACCTGCTGAGGATCTCATAGGAATACGATCTTCATTTCAACAACTCCCTTGTTCTTCCTGACTTCTCTGTCACTGTCTTGGCACCCTATAAACGTCTCTCCTTGACCGGGTAGCTGGGAAGAGGGTCTCTCTGTTTTGATGCCTCCTCCTTTTGCCATCGTTTGAGCCAGCTGACCATGACTGCCAGCCATATCGATACTTTCTCTCATTTCTCTCTTCCTGCTCATTGCTTTGTTGTTTTACACCTAGAAATGATGCCTGCACAATTTTTTTTGTCCTAGAATTTTATAGGGGTGGCTAGGAAGATTCATCATTCAGTCCTAAAGAATGCAATGTCAAAAAGTAGTTTGAGGCTAAAACTAACAATCTTTTTTTTTTTTTTTTTTTTTTTTTGTCAAAGAAACAAGTTTCCCAATGCCAGCTGGTGAGTGTAATTGGTTCTCTGGTGGCATTATTCACAGCTTTTCCCTCTGCGTGCCTCTCTCTCTCTCTCTTTTTTTTTTAATCTTTCGATACCTTCCATCTTGCTTGTTAAAAGCAAAGGATATTTCCGAGAATTGGAATTCATTAGTCTTCCTAACAGAGGGAGTCTATTTAGATCTAAATTGGTGGTTAGCAAATATACAGATAATTCCCTCACATTCTTATTTATCTTTCCTAGTTCCAGAGACTATGGAAACAGATGCCTGAACGTCTGGCTGGGAGGCTCCAGTCAATGGACTGGAATACAAAGGTATCCAGGATTCAGAATTGACAAAACTCAATAGAAACAAATTGAAACTCTTCACTGTTGAGTAGATTATCTCTATAATCAGATTTCCCTAAGGTACTCATAATCCTCAGAAATTCGAAGACAAGACTGTAGGCTTTTCCATAAACAAAACAGGAGGCAAAACATGAGGAGGGAGCCGAGGTGCTGTGATGGGAGCCAGGCTGGGAGCTCTTCATTCAAACACAAGTTGCTAGCAGTACAGCTGCTGGCAGAGGCATCCAACAAGTTCGCTATTCACAGTGGGAGCATCCTAGTCTGGACAGAATCTGAGTGATTTTTATCAGATCCTTCAGAACTGTTCCTAGGGCTGCAACTCACTTCGTCTGGCTCATCTAAATATAATAGTGAGGTTTGTAAAGTGCCTCCGGAGTAACCTAGTCATCAGTAGAGATAAACTTAGAATTAGTGTTTTTTTTGTTTTTTTTTTGTTTTTTTTTTAACTCACAAGCTATTTTACAGTATTGATCTAGCATCTTGGAAGTAAAATATATTGCAATGCATGTGGTGGGAAATAAGAATACAAGAAACTTATAACAAATTGGAGAATGTGTAGATGTAGTGACCCGTGCTATAACCCTAGAACTCAAAGGGTGGGTGTTGGAACAGTTCAGTTCATGAAAGTGCTTGTCTGATTGTCATATAATTTCTGTCAACTTGACACAAATCTGGACATGAGAAGTGGGGAGTCTCAGCTGAGGAAATGCCTCCATCAGATTGGTCTGTGGACATATCTAGCGGGAGTGTTTTCTTAATTGCTACTGATGAAGGAGGGTCCAGCCCACTTTGGGTGGTACCATCCCTGTACAGGTGGGCCTGGGTTGTGTAAGAAAGATAACTGAGCTAGGCTTGATGGAGCGTGCCTTTAAACTCAGCACTGGGAGTCAGAACCTGTTCTGCATAGTGAGTTCCACAGCTAGGGCTGTGCAGGGAGATCTTGTCTCAAAAAAGAAGGAGAAGGAGAAGGAAGAGGAGGAGGAGGAGAGGAAGAAAGAAAGAAAGAAAGAAAGAAAGAAAGAGAGAGAAGAGAGAGAGAGAGAGAGAAGGAAAGGAAGGAAGGAAGGAGAAGGAAAGGAAAGGAAAGGAAAGGAAAGGAAAACTGAGCAAGCCAGGCAAAGCAATCTAGTACAGTAAGCCTCGGCTCCTGCCTCCAGGCTCCTGCCTCCATGTTCCTGCCTCCATGTTCCTGCCTTGGCTTCCCTTCTTGTTGGGCTATAACCTATAAGCCGAACAGACTCTTTCCTCCCCAAGTTGTCTTTGGTCAATGTTTTATCACAGCACCAAAAAGGACGCTTGTGAACATAAAGATCTGAGTTCGATCCCCCAGAACCTATGTTGGAAAAAAAAAAATGCTGGCTGGAGAGTTGGCTCAGCAGTTAAGAGCACTGGCTGCTCTTCCAGAGAACCCAGGTTCAATTCCCAGCACCCACATGACAGCTCACAACTGTCTGTGACTCCAGTTCCAGGGCATCTGACACCTTTACACCAATGCACATAAAATAGCTGGGGATTTAGATCAGTGGTAGAGCACTTGCCTAGCAAGGGCAAGGCCCTGGGTTCAGTCCTCAGCTCTGATAAGTAAATAAATAAATAAATAAATAAATAAATAAATAAATAAATAAAATTTTAAAGATGCTGGAAGCAATGGCTCACACTTATAGTCCAAGAGCTATGGAGGCAGAGGCAGGTGGATTCCTAAGGCTCATTGGTGAGCCAACCTAGCCTACTTGACGAGTTCCAGATCAGTGAGAGACTCTGCTTTAAAAAGAAAACAGATAAAGGGACAGCATCTAAGGAATGATAGATAGCTGGGCACCCGTGAGATGATGCCTGCCAAAAAGCTGGGACCCACATAACAGAAGGAGAGAACTGACTCACATTGCACATTGTGGCTCAAACACACACACACACACACACACACACACACACACACACACACACACACAGAATGAATAAATAAAAATATAATTTTTACATAAGGAATGGCAGTGAGGTTGCTTCCACAGGCATCCACAGCACCCACACACAGATTTGCATGCATGAACATGCTTGAACATATACATGCAAAAGAAAATTTACTCTAATTATGAGATACACGTAACCTAGCCTAGTAACAAACAAGTATATGTTACAACATGGGGTGGGGGAACCCGTATCTTCAGTGTTTTCCTTACCTACAATAATGATAGGATTTTGCTAGCTTTTACCAAGGCAGGAAGAGTTAGACTTTAAAAGTTCAACTTAACATGCTTGTTCCAAGGGAAAATACTAATATAAAGACTTTATTTCTCTTCTGTATTTATCTCCAAGTAAGTCTCTGAAGCCAAAGCTGAGCAGTTCTACTTTATCTTAATCAATTAAAAAAAAATCAGAAGAAGAAGGCTAAGGAAGCAGCTGAGAGCAGTCCTAACCCCTTCTCAGGGCTCATTATCCCCTGCTCTGGGGGTCCATATCATAGCATAGCTCTTGTTGTGTGCCATTTATTTATTTGTTTGTTTGTTTGTTTGTGTCTGTTGAGACAGGCTTTCTTGCCATCTCTCAGGTTGGCTTCACACTCACAACAATCCTCCTGCTTCAGCCTCCTGAGTGCTGAGATCATGGGTATACACCACCCTGGCACTCATATTGTGTGTCTTTCTTAGGATCATGTTTAACACTGGGCTTTAGGAAGCAGGGTGGTTGCAATAACCCACCGATGACTACAGAGTGAGGAACTGAATCTCTTCTAGCCAGGAAGCGTCAGCCACAAGAAATTAAGTCTCCAAAATTCTAGTTCAATATCCAATTAAAAAGAGACTTTTAAAAAGAGACCTTAAGGGGTTATCTATTAGAAGTACATGACACTAGGCATTTTGTGTGAGGCTAACTCCTGGCATAAAATTAAACAGTCCCATCTAAGATCATAGGCTGGCACTTCTGCTAGCTTATGGGAAAGTCAAATTGAGAAAAATGAAATTTGAGGGCTGGAGGGATGGCTCAGGGGGTTAGTGCAGGTGCTGCTCTTCCAGAGGACTTGGGTTCGATTTCCCTCACCTACATGATGGTTCATAAGTGTCTATAACTCTAGTTCCAGGGGATCGGATGCCCTCTTCTGGCCTCCACAGGCACAAGACATGCAGGTGTTGTACAGATACACACAAAGATAAATCACATATAAAATGAAAATAAATAAATCTTTTTTTAAAAAAAGGAATAGTGAAATGTGTTGTTGAAAAGAGGAATTGTGGGAGTACTATTGATTGATTGATTGATTGATTAATAGAATCGTGTGTATCTTGGACTGGCACTAAACTTGCCATGTAGCTGAGACTGGCCCTGAACTTCTGATGCTCTTGGTTCTGGCTCCAGAGTGTTGGGGTTACAGAATGCACCACCATGCCTATATTCCCAGCACTTGGGAAGCTGATGCAGGAGGATTACCACCAGTTCCAGGCTATTCTGGGCTATATAATGAATTCCATACAGTCCTGGGCTTCATAGCAAAATATTGGTCTCAAAAAACAAACACACACAGAAATAGGAGAGTCTGTGATTTAATGTGTATCATTGCTAAGATCACAATAGAAAAATGGGCGGGGATATGATCAGAGTCCCAGCACTGAATTAAAAAAAAAAAAAAAATTAGGATGGTGCATGCCTGGAATCCCAGCACTTGGGAGATAGAGGCAGAAGAGTCATGAGTTAAAGGACATCCTCAGCTACATAGTGAGTTCAAAGCCAGCCTGGGCCACCTGAGACTCTGTCTCAAATAACTAAAACAAAGTATTAAAATGCTTAAAATATTTTGATTTTTGAATATTTATTAAAAATGAATAAGTTACCTGGGGTAGGGAAGGATATACACAATATAAGAACAAAACCAGAATTCTAGAAACAAACAGCCGCATAGTATTGGCAAATGAACCAGATAACTTCAATTCAAATAGGTTTTCAGACTAGTTAGAACAAAAACAAGAGCAATGACCTAGACTACTACAGAACAACAGAAGGGAATGGACTGTCATTACACACAGTAGGTAAGCCTCCGTGAAGGGGCAGTTCATCTGTGGCTGCCACATCTGCTGTCTCTTCATAGTGGACTAAAAATTTTGTTTGAGAGAGAGAGACTTACCTTTAAAAAAGAAAAAAAAAAGTGAAATAAAACCCGTGTAGTCAGTTGTGGTGGTTTATGCCTGTAATCTCAGTACCTGGGAGGCTGAGACAGGAGGATGTGGTAAGAACTGGATCCCAGCTTGGGCTCCATATTGAGACCCTGTCTCTAAAACAAACAAAAACAAACAAAAAACCAAATCAGACAGACAAAAAGTATCAAAGGTCAAGGGCCATGTCTATGTGGTTCCATGTTTATGATCTTCTTGAAGTATAAAGGTTGAGTAGGGTTGGCGACACAGTTGAGTTACAGATGAGTAAGGATCTGACTTGGGATCTTAGAACCCACGCAAAGCTAAATACATTAGCAAGAACTGTAACCCCAGTTTTCCTGTGGTGAGATGGAGCCAGAGAGAGGGGAATCCCCAGAAGCCCAAGGGCCAGTCTGCATATGCAGAAATGAACAAGAGAGAGACCCCGTCTCAAACATGGTGGAAGGTAAGGACCAATACCCAAGGTTGTCCTCTAACCTCTATACTTGTGCTGTAGCATGTATGCATTTATTAACACACACACACACAGACACACACACACACACACACACACACACACACACACACACACACACACACACACACACACACACATGGTAGCATTTGTAGGATTTACTGGGAAAAGAGTAGGGATACCGGAAACAACACCAGAGAGTCCTGGGATGATGGTACACTGGTACAGCTTTGTTATGGTGGTGTCTACACAAAGAGGGCAGCTGAGATTTAGGTATCCAGTGTGCTCCAAAGGACAGTGTGTGTGCTGGCTAGTGTTATGCCAACTTGGAACAAGCTAGAGTCATCTGGGAAGAAGGAATCTTAACTGAGAATATGCCTCCATAGTATCGGCCTGTAGGCAAATTTGTAGGATTTTTTTTTTTAATTGATGATTGATGTAGGAGGGCTCAGCCCACTGTGAGTGGTGCCAACCCTAGATAGGTGGTCCTGAATGTTTAAGAAAGCAGACTGAATATTGGGCATTAACAGCTTAGATGCAAGATTGTAAAACATTGGTAGTGAACTTCTGCTCTCCGAGGTTCTCCCATTGTGCTGTAAGCCTGTATTTAAGACTTCCTCCCTCCTTCAAAAAAACAGAAAAGAAAAGGAAAGAAAAAAGAAAGCAGGCTGAAAAAGTCATGAGGAGCAAGCCAATAAGCAGTATTCCTTTGTAACTTCTGCGCCGCCGGTTCCTACCTCTAGATTCCTGCCCTGCTTGAGTCCCTACCCTAACTTCCTTTGGTGTTGGGATGACCTGGCAGTTGCAAGATGAAATAAACCCTTTCCTTGCCGACTTCCTTTTGGTCATGGTGTTTTTAACACAGCAATAGAAACTCCAGCTAAGCATGTTGAAGGCTGGGTCAGCAGTTGAAAGTCATGAAACCCTTAAAAGGTAGGGCCTGGGAAGAGGTCTCTTCCTCACTAGGATATGCCATTGACCCTCCTGCTTTTCTCCATGTGAGGTCAGTGCCTTTGTTCTGTGGTGTGCTCCTGTGGTATATGCTGTTGAAGGCTCCAAAGTCATGAAGCCCACTAGATGAGGAACACAACATCTGAAAACATGAGCTGAAAATAAATCTTTATAAGGTTTTGCTTTTGTCTGTTTGTTTTTTAAAGATTTATTTATTTATTATGGATACAGTGTTCTGCCTGCATGTGTGCCTGCACGCCAGAAGAGGGCGCCAGATCTCATTACAGATGGTTGTGAGCCACCATGTGGTTGCTGGGAATTGAACTCAGGATCTCTGGAAGAGCAGTTGGTGCTCTTAACCTCTGAGACATTGCTCCAGCCCCCTGTTGTTTTTGCTTTTGTTTTGTTGTTATTTTTGATACAGGGTCTCAAATGGGTCCTTCTTCCCATCCTCAGCAAACAGTCTAGAAAAGCCCTTTATACGTTCACGATAACTAGGGCAGAGATTTTTCTTTTTTCCTTTTTCAGATTTCAGACAGTAAGCGGTGGATCTAGCAAGCAAACCCTCTCTCAACAGGCAAGTATTCAACCACTGAGCTGCAACCCCCAGAGCTGGATGTCTACTTTACTATGCCATTACCACGAACAATGGAAAAGATAAGTAAATCAACCCCATCTCCAAAAATGCAGACTCTGCCTAGTACCAGCAGTTCAACCAGAGTCTCAGGAATAGAACTCTAGACAGGTTTCTGCATAAAGCACAGAGCTCAACAAGAGGCCGGCTGTGGAGGTCTACACCCGTGGTCCCAGTGCTCAGGAAGCGAAGGCAGAAACATCAGAAGTCTAGTGCCATCCTTAGCCACATAACAAGTTTAGGGCCATCCTGGGCTACATGAGACCTGTCTCAATCAATCAATTATTCAATCAGTCAATTGATCAGAGCAACACGAGCAAGCAAGGGTAGGATAGTCCTTACCACATCCAATACAGCATGAACACAAAAGTCCAGGTAGACAGTGGTGGCCTCAGCCCAGTTGTAAACTGGCCTGACATCCTTGTGATACTGCTGTAAGAGCTGCTTGGTGAGACGATGCAGAGAGGAAGCCTTAGGATGAGGTGTCACAGTGCCTAGGATACCTAGAAAAGAAAGCTGTTGCTGTGAAGACAAAGATAATGAGCTTCTTCAGGGAGCTGTAGACTGTCTGGGGCATGATGGCTTTTTGTGAGATAGTCAGCTGACTCCAGTCTGTGTAAATTCACAGCCAGCTGGCAGACACTTATTCAAGTAAGCTGACAACCCAAGTACCCTGTGGTGGCTAATCTTGGTTGTTGGTTTGAACTTCAACTGAGGAACTGCCTCCAGCAGACTGGCTTGTAAGCATGTCTGTGGGGGGTTGTCTTGACTACTAACTGATGCAGGGAGGGTACAGTTCATTGTGTGGGGGGTGGGGAGTGGGGGGGGGGAACTAGGCCATATAAGAAAGGCAACTGATCCAGGCCCCAGGAGCAAGCCAATAAACAGTGTGCCTCCATGGTATCTGCTCCACTTCCTGTCTTAAGTTGCTGACTTGACTTTTCTTGATAGTGGACTGTAACCTGTAAGATGAACAAGCTGCTTTTGGTCATGGTGTTTATTATAGCAACAGGAAAACAAGCCAGGACAAGCCCTCAAAAGAGATTCCATTGTAAAGATACATAAAGCAACTTCATCTTCGAGAATGCAAACTTCCCTAGAGTTCCATTTCAAACTGTTCCTGTAATGTGCTCTGCTGGTATGATGAGAAACCCACCCACACCCTTAGCCCAAACTAAACCCCCATGTTGGTTTGTGTATATGAGTGTGAGCAGGTGCATATACCCACATGGAGGACATTGGGTGTCCCAATCTATCACTCTTGGACTTACTCTCACTGAGCATGGGGCCAGGCTAGCAACCAGCAAGCCCCTGGGATGCTCATTTTTTTTGTCCCCTACAGTGCTGAAGCGTACACAGCCATGCCCAGCTTTTTTCATGGATACTGGGGATTCAAACTCAGATCCTCATGCTTTTGAAACAAAACACTCTTATTGAGCTAACTTCCCAGGCCTGTGTTTTATTTTTCCTTTCTTTCCTTTGATTTCCCATGTGTAATGGACAATCCATTGATCCCAGAGATCTGCATGGATTTCCACATAATGAAATTAATGAGAGTTCAATTCATGCTCTTTTGTTTCCATTGGGAAAAAAAATCTATTTTCTCACACCATCTGTCTTTGAATAAAATGTACTTGTCAGAAAATGAGATCTTTGCTTTGGGAAAAGTCTCCCTGGTTTTAGGAAACAATCATTTCCTCTGATCCAGGCATCTTGATTTGTTAGAGGAGTCATGATTGGTGTCGAGGCAGGAGAAAGCAAACAAGAGAAACCAACACCAGGGATTGGAAGTGACAGATTTGTGAGGGCACGCTCTGAATTGCAAAAAGATATTTTGTTCGGAAGCTTCTCCAACCCGGGGGGGATTTGAAGCTTCGATAAGTCATTGGACTGCAGCAAATTGCACACCTCCTGATGCGGTCCAAGATGAAAGCTGTCTCCAGTGTCCTGCGTCTGGATTGGCCCTATTTTGATGAGCCCATTTAAGTCTGGGAAATCCAGTAGGAAACTGAATGACATCACTTCTCCTTGTGCAACAATTCTGTTTGGACCCCTTTCTTTATGAATGAGGTCCTGTCACCTGTCACCACAGGCAGCAATTTCTATGATTTGTCAGTGTCAGGGGGGTGGGGACCAAAATGGTTAATGACGACGACGATGCTGGAGTTGTCATCCCAGGCAGGTAGCGGGCAGCAGAACGTTTGCTTTCATTACAATCAGAACTGCTAACTTAATGAGCATTTTAACTCCCTGACTGTTCACCCATGGAGAAGCTTAGGATGGGATCAGCTATTTGGGCATGCAGGACAAAGGTGGGTGGCTTGCACAGGACATCATTTTTTAAGGTTTGTGTGAATTGTTATTGTCAAAACATGTGGTGTGACTCTCTATCTGAGAACATTTCTCACTGTTGTACCCCAAGGAGGTAAGTCGGGAATATCAAACCAAGCTGGTCCCATGATTTCCCTACAAAGTTTGCTTTGGGCATCAGCGTTTTTTAGTCTCTCTTGGGAATTCCCAATTCAAGTCTCAGTTGGAGAAATCCTGAAATGGGCACAATTCAACCCAGGAAATCAAAATACAACCCAGGAATTAAAATACAATGATGAGAGGTGACGGTGTGTTCCTTGTACCCTTTGCTCATAAGGGGTCAAATCTCTCTCTGTCTCTGTCTCTGTCTCTGTCTCTCTCTCTCTTTCCTATCTTATCGAGGAAATAGTCCATAGAATAGACCCATGCTTTCTACAATGTGTCAAAAGCCTAGGTAAAAAGAGAACATTTTGGAGGCTAGGACTAGGAACAAAGAGAAAAAGCAAAAGCAAATGGAATTAAGCTTACATGTACATGAAAAGAATAGAGTTCTGGCATGAGCTGGGAGGAAATAATAAATTGCATTTCTACTATGAATGCAAATTTGCCCAAGGAGAAAGATCAATTACAGGAGAGAGATTAAGGATTTAAGTGACCATTAATTAGCAGCAAATGATGCCCCCTTGAAAGCTAATGTGACATTCACACAGCACTAAATGACTCAAAGTTCAGGGCTGTTTCCATAGACACTGATGGAAGCTATCATCTGGCTCAGGAGAGATTCCTGGTCAACCCTGCCTCCTCAGATCCGGATAACCAGCTTCTGTTAAGTCACTTGTATTGTTTCTGGAGAATAGAATGTGTTAGGGACTGAGCTATGAAGTATTTGGAAGGGAAGAGATTTAAAAACAGTAAGAATATGAAGGCAGGCATGGTGGCACAGGTCTGGAATCCCAGCCCTCAGAGACTGAGGTGGTAAATCACAAATCTGAGGCCAGCCTAGACTACATACTGAGTCCCTACTCAAAAAATGAAAACAGGTTGGGGATTTAGTTCTGTGGTAGAGTGCTTGCCTAGCAAGTGCAAGGCCCTGGGTTCAGTCCTCAGCTCCAGAAAAAAACAAAAACAACAACAAAAAATGAAAACATAAAAGCATTCTTTCTTTTTCACTTGTTCTTTTCTGTTTGTTTGGATTTGGTGTGTGTGTGTGTGTGTGTGTGTGTGTGTGTGTGTGTGTGTGTGTGTGAAAAGATGGCACAATTACTACAGATTCAGTGAAGGTATAGATGTCTAAGGCCATAGCTTACAAATTAAGGGGCTGGAGCTGAAGCACAGCTGGTCTGCATTCAGAGAACCACCTCGTAGGCATGACACTATAGAGACCTGGTTGTCTAAAACTATTAGGACCAGCACTGAGTAAGCCATCGGAAGGAAAACCGATACACCAGCACAGTGTCTATTACTGAGCAGAAGCAGCCAGGCCTGTTTTCGGAGCCTGCGCTTCCGGGTTGATAATAGCTTACATTTGTGTTGCACATTACACTTCCACATTCTGATCTTCATGAACACCCAAATAAAAATCAACTTAAGGGTATGAGGGTGAGGGTCAGTGAATAGGGTACTTGCCTAGCACACATGAAGGCCTGGGTCCCTCCCTCAGCACCACATAACACAGAGTGAGATGATGCACAGCTGTAATCTAGAATTTGAGAGGTGGATGCAGGAGGATCAGAGTTCGGCAAGTCAGTTACACAGAAAGTTCAAGGCTAGCCCAGCATACCTAAGGCTCTGAAACACTGCCTAAAGAATGAAGTGACTTATTTGGGTCTTGTGGCGAGTGACTAGTGAGGCTGGGGTGGACTCATCCCTAGCACACTCTCAGCACAAAGGAAAAAATATATCAGTTCTGGTATTTACAAGTCCACTTTGTATTACCTTAGCAGAAAGTCAGATTTCTTTGGCACGAACGCCCTCAGTGTGATTTATGAGGAGACCTCGGTCATTAGACCCTGTTGAAACATTGTTCCTGCCCCACTGAGAACCCAAATCAACATGAGTACAGAACATCAGAGGGAAGGCTGATGAGAAGATCCCCCAAGTCTTCGGGATGTCAGCTTTCTATTTTTCTTAGTTTCATGTTGATAGTTATTATCTGCAAAGAAATCCATTTGGCATTAATGAAATTTCCTCTATTTTACTCTTATAGTTAAGATAGGCTTTTATCCTTGATGTTAAATGTCCAGGACATCTGTGGCTATTTTCCTTCTCTACCAATTATCATTTCTGCTGTTTTCTTCCTTTCTCTGTAAATTCCCAGCTCTTTAGTTACCAAATTTCTTTCTTTCCTCTCCATAACTGACTCATCCCACTTCCAGTAATATTTTAAACTCTGAGTATTCAGACCCAAGTTCTAGGAGAACCCTCAAAGAGATAGGGCATAAGGAGAAGATAAAAGAAACTAGTGTGTTTGGAATCACCAACAGAAACAGAAACTTTTTCTCTCTCTTTTTAAGCACGGTTGGAGTGGAGGAAAAGACATTTTAGCAGATTAGTCCCAGGGGTTCTCATGCACTTCCTCGTGCTGTGGGGACCCCCACATAAAATCGTTCTCGTTCCTACTTCATAACTGTAATGTTGCTACTGTTATGAATCGTAATGTAACTATCTGATATGCAGGATGGTCTTAGGTGACCTCTGTGAAAGGGTTGTTCGACCCCCCCACAAAGGGGTCACAGCCCATGTATTGAGAACCACTGGATTAGAGAACTGGATTTAAGAAAAAGAGAATGGTATATACCCACATGTAGGTATGAGCCAACTATAGATTCTTGATTTATACACTTTTTTAAAAAATCAATTGTATCCTAAGTAAAACAGTTTAATTCAGTATAGTTAATGTTACCATGTAAATATCATTTCATACATTAAAACACATATTATCTCTAAAGTATTTTAAGAGAAATCATATACTCAAAACTTGCATGTCTTTGCACCTGCCGTTCGCAATATACTAGCCACATCTACAGTTTCTGTAAAGCTAGACTTAAACACTGTGATATCAAAATGATATACAGGAATCTACAGCTGAGACAAATCCATGGCATTCTTCCTCGCTCTGCCAAAGGCTTATAATAATGCCAAGGCTATCAGGGATCCTAAAACACCTTATTCATACATATCTGAAAGAGATTACCCCATACTTGATGTAAATTGCCACAGTGAGCCAGATTTCCTCAGAAGTGAAGATTTTCCCACCAATCATAATGTTTTGGAATGAATTTTCACCTGTATAAAAAGCTCCAGTGCATGATGTTGTACAGGTATGTATGATTGTGTGTGTATGTGGGGGGTGGGGTTGGGGAGCGGGGGCGTGTCAGAAACATATCACTGGTCTCTTCAAATCTTCATAGGACTAGCATTAAACAGATTATGAATAAAAAGGAACGAACTCGAGATGTTCCCGCACGGTATGGACACCACACTGTGAGAGCTAAGACACTGTACCCAGCCTAACCATTGACAGGACTTACCTACAGCAGCCACCAGGAGGCAGGACCACAGAGGAATCATGGCACTTTCCAATCGTTCTGGGGCAGGTAACAGAGAAGAGCAGTAACTACTGGGTGTGCTGCTGCTCAATTTTGCATCACTCAGCACCCCTCCACCCTGTTCTTCTGCTTGCTTTCTTGTGGTAACCTTCTTGCTATTTTGTAAACATCCCACTGGACCAAGGCGTACAAACACCACATGGAGGTTTGGAGATTGATGCCTTCATGAGCCCCACTAGCTTCTCCATTTGGCTCTGCCCTAGGATGATGGCCAACAGTCCATCTCCCTTACAGGAGACGGCTAAGTGAATAATGCAATATAAGAGGAGCCCCTGAGGAGAGGAAATTCCATGCTAATATGATTTCCTTTACAGCCTTTACCTAAGGCAATGTTCTTGCTGGCGTTCAGGACCCTAATTTCATTAATAATTGAGATCCAGATAGCTGTCTTAAATCAGACTTAGGCAGTAACGTCTCCAGTCTTTGGGAACAGTCACTGGGCTCTTGAGTTACAAGCAGCTAATGGGAACCTGGTATTGTCTAATGAACATCAACTATAAACAATACAGTGAAGAGAGTGCTTTTTGTTTCTGCTAGGCCCCTTTAATTAAGAGAAACATTGATTTTTGATAAATAGGAATGCTTTTTAAATTTCCACCAAGCACGGTCCACAAAGTAACTAAGACGCTTCTAGGCTTCTTGAAGATAAGAACTATTAATGTTTAACATCATTCGATAAAAGACTTTTTTTAACGTCCCTTTTAAAAAATATTTTTATTTATTTATTTTGTATGCAGGGGTGGGGTGGGCATGTGCTGCAGCGTACATGTAGGGGTCAGAGAACAACTTTTGGGAGTTAGTTCTCTCCTTCCACCGTATAGGTCTTAGGGATCCAACTCGGATCTCCAGGCTTGGTGGGAAACGCCTATACCCAATGAGCCATCTTGCTGGCCCCCGATAAAAGATTTGTTGCTGTGACTGATTGAATACTTGCTCACTTTTCATTATATCAGCTCCTCCTCTCTAGCTGCAGCTTTGGTAAGAGACTCTATCTCAAGGGAGGAAGTCATGGAGTGATACAGCAGGAGTCCTAGGTGCAGTCAAGGTGCAGTCAACTGGCTGAGAAAGAGTTGTGTCAGTGGGGGTGGGAGAAGAGAGCTGTCTCCTCCATCCTTATGGGTTTGTTGTATGTGTGAAAACATTTCAGAAGACAAGAAAAGCAAAATTTAGCCTGCTGGAGGTTAAATCTAGGAGGTTTGTTTTTCTTGGTTTTGTGTTTGAGAAGTACCTGTTACAGACGTTGGTACTCTGGGCTTCTAGAGATTAGCTCACCTCCCTCCCATCTTGTGCCAGTTCTGAGAATCTGCTTTTGCCTCTGAGGAGAACCTGAACAAGAGGGGGCACATCTGTGGGTAGTGCCTCTCTGCAGGAGGACTCAGAAGCCTCCCTTTGTGCAGAGGTTTGAACTGAGATGGTGATCCGCATGGTGTCCTGCCACACTTTCTAGTGAGCCATGACTCTGTCCGACCCTTCTGGAACGTTCTTCCCTCCCTTTCCTTTGTGCTTTCTCATGTGCCCATCTGTTACTGCAAGGCTCTTGCTAATGATGTGTAATGTAGGTACATTATGACCTTCATTAGCTGATTTAACTGCAGTCTGGTGCTGCTACCTGGTACGGCTCTTGGCTGCTGCCTCCTGCCAGGAGTTTGTGTGAGTACTGTGTCTTTAGGGGAGTTTGTGGCCATGTACTAGCTCAGCTCTCTTCTCCATGTCACCCTCCTACCAGGGTTTAGTTTATTTACTCAGTGGTTTTAGATTGGTATCATTTTACCATATAGTTCTGGCTGGCTTGGAACTCATTATGTAGACCAATCTGGCCTCCAGCTCACAGAGATAAAAAGTGTGCACAGCCACACCCAGCTCAACCTTTAATTTTTGTGTATGTGAAAATTGTCTCCTCTCACTCTCCTTAAAACCCTCCCTTCAAAGACACATAGCTTTTTACTACCAAGGGCTTCTATGAACACTTCCTAGGAAGGATAAATATGAGCTTGAATTGCATTGAAGCCTTTCAAACAGATCGGTAGATTTAATTGTTTTCGGTTACTTTTATTTTCTGTGTATGAATGTCTTGCCTGTGTGTATGTATGTACGTACATAGGTACTTATGTATGTATGTATGTATGTATGTATGTATGTATGTATGTGTATGTATGTATGTATACTACAGGCATGCCTAGTGCCCATGGACGCCAGAAAAGGTGTTGCATCCCTGGAACTGGATGGTTGTAAACTACTTTGTTGGTACTGGGAAATGAACCTGGGTCCTCTGCAAGAACAACAGGTTCTCTTAACCACTGAGCCATTTCTCCATCCCCCCAAATCAGCATATTTATGATGCAAAGCTGGAGTCATGTTTCATGTGTGTTGTTGTAGACGAATTTCTAAATGGTCTTATTAAATTAAAAAAAAAAAAAACATGAAGTGAAATATGGGGTGAAAGCTTTATATCAGGAAAATAGGGAAAGCCACCAGCCAACCTTACCTCACCAACTCTGCAGCTTCCGAATGGGAGCTACTTCCTGTCTATCCACACCTTTATTGCCTTGCTGTTCTGCCCTCTCACTGGCTCTTAGTCCAGCTACCTCACTTCCTTTTCCTACATAACTCTGTCACTTTCTGTCTGTCTGTACAGACCTCCAGGTCTCTACGGTTGGTTCTGGGATTAAAGGCATGTGTCACCACACTTGACTCTGTTCCCAAGTATGGCCTTGAACATAGAGACCCTGCCTGCTAAAGGATTAAGGGCATGTGCTGTCTGACTTCTTGTTTACTCTAAATGGCTGGTAATTTCCTGGTAAGCTTTATTAATGCACACAAATAAAATATCACATTTCAGCACAAATAAAATAACACCACGTATGTGTTGTGTGTGGTGTATGTGTGCATGGTGTATTATGTTATGCGTTGTATGTGATGTGTTGTGTGATATTTTGTGGTGTGTGTGTGTGTGTGTGTGTGTGTGTGTGTGTGTGTGTGTGTGTGTGTGTGTGTGTGTGTGTGTGTGTACACGTACCTTCTACCTCAGCCTCTGCTGATGCTATAGGCCTGTACCACTGTGTTCTTCTCCGGATCCTCAGAAATAGCACCTGGGCAAAGTGAACCAAAATGTCGAGTGAGGTTTGTGTCTACCATTCTCTAACTGCAACTCAGGCCAGGCCCACCTTAAGAGAGTTGCTAGAAGGGTATTTTTTCAGAAGCCCCTCTCCACCACCCCAGAAAATCCAGTTCCATGCTCTTCCATTTCCAAGTAAGATGTGGCACCTTTTAGATGGACCGACGTCTTCTGGAAGAAGCAGGGGTAGAGGGCTTATTATGCAAACATAATAAGGAAGTGTTTATTATGCAAACGGCAACTGAGTTATGTGTCCTTTAAGACTACTAAATAGTTTTTAATTACTGCTATATCAGTAAATCCCATAAATATGCAAATGCAATTAGTTCACAAAATAGGCCTTAAATATCTTTATTCCTCTCCAACAAAGTTCTTTGAAGTTAATCACTAACTCTCTTTGTTCAGTCCCTAGGCAGTTGTACTCAAATTGACAGGAATTTTGACAGATGTACATATTCAAGGAGAACCAAGGTTCCTGCACACATCTGGTCAGGCTGGATGGAGGAGGAGAGCAGATCAATGCTCTAACCAAGATGAGTGTCCACTAAGCACACCCCCTCCTGCAGTTTACTTTCTGTGCTGTTGCTTTGTGAGACAGTGTTTCAGCCTGTAGGCACTGACCTCATAGTGATCCTCCTGCTTCAGCGTCCCTGAGATTATAGACATGTACTATCTTTCCATTTGTTTGTTTGTTTGTTTTTTTTTTTTTGGTTTTTTCTTTGTTTTGTTTTGTTTTTTTTGCCAGAGCTGAGGATCAAACCCAGGGCCTTGTGCTTGCTAGGAAAGCGCTTTACCACTGAGCTAAGTCCCCAACCCCTCATTTTATTTTTGACAAGATCTTGTGGAGCTCAGGCTGGCCTGAGGATGGCATTAAACTCTGGTCCTCTTGATTCTGTTTCCTGCGTGCTGAGATGACAGGTGTGCTCCACCACATCTGTTTTTTGATAGTGCTGGTGACTGAACTAGTGATCTGTGTCTGCTAGGCAACCCCACCAACTGAGTGACCCTCCAGCCCCAGCCCATATGTAATTTTCATTACTCCAATGAAATAAATATTGACCCGACTACTGAGGCAGCTCTGCCAATCCAAGCTCACACTCTGATTTCCCTTTAGATTGGAACTTGCAATTGATAATACATATTTTCTGGTCATTAATTAATCAATTAATTAACATGGGCAGTCATGATGGCTCATGTGGATAGTCACAGTTCTTGGGATACTAATGCAGGAGAATAGAGTGAGTTCAAGGCCAACCTGGACTATATTTCTTCTTAGGACATACCCACAGGCCAAATCAATATAGACAACCCCTAACTGAATTGAATCTCTCTTCCCAAGTGAAGCTAGGTTATGTCAAGTTGAGAATTAGAACTAACCATCGCACCCTGGATATTGTGAAGGTGGTCTTGTTTGTCTCTGTGACTCCAGCACAGAGCTAACCAGTGCTCAGCAAATGTTCAGAAGGAAGGAAGGGTGAACAAGTGAACAGAAAGGATTTTTTTTTTTTTTTTTTTTTGGCTTACACAAGAAAGAGCATCCAGCTTTCTCAAGCCCACACTCAAGATGATATCTTTTTGCCACTATCTCATAAAGCACAGTGAGGAGGATGGCTTGGATTTGAGCCAGACTGCTATTTATTGGGCTCAGTAAGGAAGCAGCACACAGGGTAATAGGCACAGGTACAGGTGGATACTGCTTCTCTTGGGTCTCTGAGATTGCCCACAGTCCAAGATCTTGTAAGCCCTTGGGAGTAAGACAGACTCCACGACACAGAAGGAACAGAGCCAAGTGTGGTAACTCACATCATTAATCCCTGCTGCTTGGGAAGGTGAGGCAGGAGGATTGGCATGAATTTGAGGCCAGACTGGGCTATGTAATGAATTCATGGCAAACCAGAGCTACCCAGAAAGACTCTGTTTTAAAAGGTGACGTGGGGGAGAGGGTTGAAGAGTTGTCTGTAGTGTAAATTCTAATTGGTCTTAACAATAAAAACCCCAGAGTCAGATATCAGAGTGAAAGCTGAAAGATCAGAGAAGCAGAGCAGCCAGCCACTAGAAAGACTTCTTACCTCTAGGAATCCTCAGACCAAAAGGACCAAGCTCCTGTATCCATCCCCCCTCATCTTCCTGTCTCCATCTGCCTCATCTTTCTGTTTCCATCTGCCTCATCTTCCTGTCTCCACTTCCCTCATGAGTTCTCACTCACTGGATCAATCTCGTGTAGCCCAGGGCAGCCTTGAACTCCTGATCTTCTTGCTTCCTCCTCCCAAATGTTAGGATTAAAGTGTGTGCCACCACTGCCTGGCCTCTATGGTTAACTAGTGTCTAGCCCGCCCTCTGATCTTCAGGCAAGCTTTATTTATTAGAGCACAAAATATCACCACAGTGGGCAGTAAAGTGCTTGCCAGATGTGGTGGTTTGAATAAGAATGGCCCCACAGGCTCATCTAGTTGAATGCTTAGTCATCAGGAAGAGGCACTATTTGAAAAAGATTAGGGGGGGTGTGGCCTTGTTGGAGAAAGTGTGTCACTGGGGGTGGGCTTTGAGGTTTCAAAACCCCATGTCAGGTCTAGTCTCTTTCTCTGCTTATGGATCAGGATGTAGCTCCAGTGCCTGCCTGCATGCTGCCATGGTCCCCACCATAACAACGATGGACTAAACCTCTGAAATTGTAAGCAAGTCCCCAGTTAAATGCTTTCTCTTATGTAAGAGTTGCTATGGGGGTTGGAGAGATGGCTCAGAGGTTAAGAGCACTGGCTACTCTTTCAGACATCCTGAATTCAACTCCCAGCAACCACATGGTGGCTCACAAACATCTGTAATAATATCTGGGACCCTCTTCTGGCATATTGGCATAAACGCAGGCAGAATACTGTATATATTAAAAAAAAAAGGGGGGGGGGCTGGAGAGATGGCTCAGAGGTTAAGAGCACTGACTGCTCTTCCAGAGGTCCTGAGTTCAATACCCAGCATCCACATGGTGGTTTAGAACCATCTGTAATGAGATCTAGCGCCCTCTTCTGGCCTGCAGGGATACATGCAGACTGAATACTGTATACATAGTAAATAAATAAACCTTAAAAAAAAAAAAAAAAAGCCAGGTGGTGGTGGTGCACACCTTTAAACCCAGCACTCAGGAGGCAGAGGCAGGTGGATCTCTATGAGTTTGAGGCCAGCCTGAACTACCAAGTGAGTTCCAGGAGAGGCTCAAAGCTACACAGAGAAACCCTGTCTCAAAAAACCAAAAAAAAAAAAAAAAAAAAAAAAAAAAGAGTTGCTGTGTCTCTTCTCAGCAACAGAACAATGACTAGGGACACCGGGCAAGCATGAGACTTGAGTTCAGTTACCAGAACCC
The DNA here is from genome assembly GCF_903995425.1 of Onychomys torridus. NCBI lineage: Eukaryota > Metazoa > Chordata > Mammalia > Rodentia > Cricetidae > Onychomys > Onychomys torridus. The sequence continues at coordinate 42,464,455 of NC_050449.1, forward strand.
ATGTAAGAAGCCAGGCTGATGGTGCACTCCGTAATCCCAACATTGAGGAGGCAGAGGATCCCTGAGACTTGCTGACCATCCAGTCAGTGAACTCCAGGAGTCTCAAAACACAAGGAACTAGCAAGGGCAATGCAGGAGAGCTCACCCTGGTGGTGAGGATAAGGGAGAGCTAGCAGGCAGGTCCACCCTGCAACCACCCAGGCCCACCCCAACGCCCACCCCATCTATGATCTGCTGGAGCATGAGAAGGGGCTGGTCCTGTAGACCCAAAGCTGCAGGATCTCCATGACGCACAGTAACAGGACAACCAAGAGGAGTCCCAGTGAGGGCCCAGCATCGATAGTGTAGCAGAAACCAGAGGCCTCGAACCAGACCAATGACTCTTTGCAATGAACACTTTCACATAAAGATTTATGGAACCATTGCTGACTCCCCACAGGAGACCTTACCTTGTCGGAGGAAGGACTGAGGGAGTGGGTTTGGGAGGGAGGCAGGGGGGGTGTGGAAGGAGGGAGATCTGTGGTTGGTATGTAAAATGAATAAAAATTTCTTAATAATTAAAAAAAAAAAAAAAGGTATATGGAGCCAGGCAGTGGTGGTGCATGCCTTTAATCCCAGCACTTGGGAGGCAGAACCAGGTGGATCTCTGTGAGTTTGAGGCCAGCCTGGTCTACAGAGCGAATTCCAGGTCAGCCAAAGCTACACAGAGAAACCCTGTCTCGAAAAAACGAAACAAAACAAAACAATGTACAAATAAAAGGGTTTACTTTGTGACTTGCTATGTCACACTACAGCCTCCATGAGGAGATTTTCCCTCATATTTTATTTCATTTTATTTTGAGGGGAGGTTGCAAGGGCAGAGGATGGACACAAAGGAACAGGAAATGAATGGGACTGAAATGCATGGTGTGAAAGAAAGAATAAATAAAAAGAAAGTTAGAAAAAAAAATGAAAGAGAAAGCAGGCTGAGCGAGCCATGTGGAGCAAGCCAGTGAGCAGCACCCCTCCGTGGCCTCTGCATCAGCTCTTGGCTACAGGTTCTTGCCCTGTTTGAGTTCCTGTCCTGACTTTCTTTGATGATGAACAGTGATGTGAAAGTAACCAAATAAACAAACCCTTTCTTCTTCAAGTTGCTTTTGGTGATGGTATTTCATCACAGCAATAATAATCCTAACTAAGATAGTAGTCCAGGCTGTCTTCAGACTCATGCCAATCCTCCTCCTGCTGGGGGATGTCCTTCTGTATGCTGTGAACATGTGTTGCTCTGATTGGTTGATAAATAAAGCTGTATTTGCCTATGGCAAGGCAGCTTAGAGGCAGGCAGGAAATTCAAGCACATAGACAGGAAGAAGAAAGGAGCGGCAGAGAGGAGATGCCAGCCGCTCCCAGCAGAAGCAAGATGTAAAAACACCAGGAAGCCACGTGGCAACTTGTAGAATAAAAGGAATGGGTTAAGTTATAAGAGCCAGCTAGCAAGAAGCCTGAGCCTTAGGCCATATAGTTTGTAAGTAATATAAGCCTGTGTGTGTCTAATTGAGTCCGAGTGGCTGTGGGAAACACAGGAAAACATGCAGCTGCATCCTGCCTGAGTGCTAGGATTGCAGCCAGGAGCTGTGATACCCAATTTATTTATTTGTTTGTTTGTTTATCAAGGTTTCCTTTTCTTTTTTTTTCTATTTTTTATTAATTTTTAAATTTATTTTACATACCAACCACAGTTTCCCTCCTCTCATCCCATTCCCTTCCCTCACCTCCTTCCTACGCCCCACCCACCCACATCTACTCCTCTGAAGGGTAAGGCCTCCCAAGGGAGTCAAGAAAGCATGGCATACCAAGTTGAAGCCGGACCAAGCTCCTCCCTTCTGCATGAAGGCTAAGCAAGGCATCCCACCATAGGGAGCAGGTTCCAAAAAGCCAGCTCATGCACTAGGACAGATCCTGGTCCCACTGCTAGGGTCCCCACAAACAGACCAAGCTACACAACTGTCACCCACATGCAGAGGACCTAGGTCAGTCCCATGGAGGCTCCCTAGCTGTCAGTCTAGTGTTGGTGAGTTCCCCCAAGCTCAGGTCAACTATTTCTGTGGATTTTCCTGTCATGATCTTGACCACCCTGTTAGTTATTTTGGCGCTCTTACCCCGCGAGGAACACGACAAATTCACAGAAGAGCTGTTTATTGATATAGGATAGAAGGGACAGACGCGACAGGCCTGTGGGACAAGAAGAGAGGAGAAGAAGAGAAGAGAAGAGGAGACCTGTGCAAAATGGCACCGGCTTTTTAAAGAGTGGGCTGCGCATGCGTACAGGACCGCATGTGGCTACTTTACGCAACCATACAAAGCCACAGAGTCCTAGTCATGCGAGATGTTTTGACCTGGAAATGGCTATTTTGAACTGGAAATAACCAGACGGTCCTTCGGGCAAGCCCAACCATGTGGGCATGTTGTGACTTCATATCACACCCCACCCTCCTTGCTTACATAATCCTTCTACCTCTCTTCAACTGGACTCCTGGGACACTCAATTTAGAAGCTGTTTTATTTACTTGTCCATTCCTTCTTCTACTATGTGAGGAATTGTGCTGGACATCAGAAATGAAAAGATAAGAAAGCACCAGGGGTCGTGGGGTAGAAGATGAAGATAAACTTTGAGGGCTTTTTCTCAACCACCAGAGCAGAGGCAGCCACCCTCCTGAGTTCTTCCCTGACCAGACAGTGGTGGCACACATCTTTAATCCAGCACTTGGGAGGCAGAGGCAAGAGGATCTCTGAGATCAAAGCCAGCCTGGTCTACAGTGAGTTCCAGGACAGCCATGGATACACAGAGAAACCCTGTCTTGAACCAACTCTCCCTCCCCCCCCCCACCCCCCCCCAAAAAAAAAGACCAAAAGATGGGGAAAGTAGATAGGAGGAAGCCAGACAGGGCAGAGGAAAGTGGCCTTTGTAGCCAGGCTTAGTGACACATACTTCTAAATGTGGAGGATCAGCCCTCACCTTTTCCAGGGTTCCTATAAGGAGAAGAGAGGAATAAGGAATATTAGGTAGAATGATAGGCCTAGCCAAGAGGAAGAAAGACAGAAACCACGAAATAGCTTCGAGAGGACCTGGGTCAATACCCAAAAGCCCAGAAAAAAGAGCTTTTTATAACAATGCCAAGGGGTGAGGCAAAAGACCTCCCACTTGCTAGATACAACCAAGTGTAGACCTTTCTAAACACCTGGGACCCAGGCCCGTCGTCCACTCATCCTCTTATGCAGTCCTGCTGGGTAAAGCAAGCTCAGATCTCACTAGGAAACCTCTGTGGGCTCCCACATCTAATCTCAGCCTTTGGGAGACAAATGCAGAAGGATCACTGAAAGTCTAAAGCTCGTTTAGTCTATAAAGCACGTTCAAGGGCAGCCTGGGCTACATAGAGAACATAAGGCAAGACTTTATCTTGGGTGGGGCAGTGGCCAGGAAGCTAGAGATAAAGTTCAGTTGGTAGAGTGATTGCCTAGCACATATAAGCCCTGGGGTCCCTTCAGGACACTACAGAAACTAAGAACCCTAGCGCATGCCTATAATTCCAGCATTGGGTGGTAGAGGATGGAGGCTTGAGAGTTCAAGGCCACCTACAGCTTCATAGAGAGTTGGAAGCCAGTGCAGGCTATGTAAGACCTTGGGCTTTTTGTCTTTTTGGGTTTTGTTTTTGTTTTTGTTGTTTTGTTTTGAGAGAGTGACCTTTGTCCTGAGTACAGGTAACATAGCCATGGACAGCAGGGCCAAAAGGTGAGCTCATGGTGCCTTCCATGGGCCACAAGCACACTGGAAAATTGTGGGCAGATAATTCTACACTCACATGACTTGAATAGATTCACAAGTTCATGACACAGAATGCTAACGGGGCTTAAAATAGGAAACCGAAATATTGTATAAGTCTGTGTAAGCGCTGTGATTATAATGCTGTCTCCAAATGGCCTGTAGCAATTATTCTAAAAGGCACAACAGCTGTACTTGTCCCCTCCTTGCTACTGCTGAAATTGACACTGTCATTGCTTCAGGAGGAAGGCTTGGCACTAATGATAGGGGGGCTGACTATGGCTGGAGTGTGACAGACCTCTAGTTAGGGCCTTTAAAGACTGAGCAAGGAGTAAAAGAATAAGCTCCCAGGAAGCCGGTCTCTGGCGATGGATGTAGTCAGAGCGCCACCGTGTGGCAGGCAGCCCTTCTGCTTGCTGTACCAAATTCTGTGTAGTGAGAAAACTATAACCAACCTATTTTGAATTATTTATCCATTCATTCATTTATGTATTTATTTGCTTATCTTGGCTTTTTTTAAAAAAAAAAAAAAAAGTCTCACTGTGCAGTCCTGTGCAGCCTCAAACTTGTGGACTCTCTTGCCTCTGCCTCCCAAGTGCAACAACACACCACTCTTTAAATTCTGCTTGTTGTTTATTGAAATGAGGTCTCTTGTTGCCCAAGGTGGTCTCAGTAAAGGAGGATGACTTTGAGCTCCTGATCCTCCTTATGTGTACCTTGTCAGACTGGGATTACAGTCAATCCCCACATTCAGCATTAAACTATCGAATTTTTCACAGTTATGTGTTTATTTGGTGTGTGTGTGTGTGTGTGTGTGTGTGTGTGTGTGTGTGTGTGTGTTTGAGTACATGTCATAATGTTCATGTGAAGATCAGAGGACAATCTTCAGGAGTCGACTATCCCTTCACTGTGTGGGTCCAGGTGATCGAACTCAGGTTGTCAGGCTCCTTAGCAGGTGGGTGTCTATAACTGATGAGGCATCCTGCCAAACCTAAACTTTATTCTTTATTTTTTAACATAATTTCTTTATGGATTCTTTGGGAACTTCACATCATGTACCCCAATTCTGCTCATTTCCCAGTCCTCCCATATCCACCCTTCACCCTTGCAGTGTTCCCTGCCCCACCCCCCACAAAAGAAAATTTAAAAAGAAAAATTAAAACCAAACAAAATCAAACCAACCAAACCAACCAACCAAACAACAGCAATAAAAACAAAACAAAGAAATCCCTCTTGGCTCCTCCATCTTTCCCGCCTCTCCCACACCTCTTCATTCCTCCCAGTGGCGTTGGGATCCGAGGTGTCACACAGTGTACCCTTTCGTTCAGTCAGCTTTATTTGGAACATTCATGGCAATGAGTCGTCGGTCTGGTTTAAGGCCTCTGGTTTCTGTTCCACCATCATCACTGGACCCTCAACTTCCTTATACACTGAGTCTTTAGATGATTTGAAAGTCATGCCACTCTTCAATTTGTTCGTCACTCTTTCTTTGCTCTGAATTTCCCTCTTGGAGTTTCCTAACACCAACCCACACCCACCCATCCACTCTGCTCCCTCTCAATGGACAACTGTTAACTAGATACCTACCCACACTAACCTCTTCACTCCTGCTCCTTCAAATCTTGATTCAAAGGAGCCTTCCAATTTCCTTAAGTGACTTCCTCAGAGCAGAGCTCCTAAGAAGAGGAATAAATAAAGTCCTGGTTTCCCACCCCTGAAAAATTCTGAAATAGAGCTCAGAGTACAAGCCTGTAATCCCAGCATCCTGCTGGGGCAGGAGGATTGCCAAGAGTTTGAGTCCAGCATAGGCTACACAGCAAGACTGTCTCAAAACAAACATGGCCAAGGGTTTTGTTTTTGTTTGTTTGTTTTTGTTTTTCCGAAATAGAGTTTCTCTGTGCTGCTTTGCGCCTTTCCTGGATCTTGCTCTGTAGACCAGGCTGGTCTTGAACTCACAGAGATCCGGCCTCTGCCTCCAGAGTGCTGGGATTAAAGGCGTGCGCCACCACCGCCCAGCTCTCAAAACAAACATAAAAGTTACAGTATTATTGAACAATATTGTTAAATTCATATTGAATTTTAGCATATGTTATGAGAGATCAAATTCTATAAGGTCTTAGAAGCATGCCATCAGGACTTGGCTACAACCAATCTATTTCATTTACACAATAGAAATCAGGAAATGGAAGGGATTGAGGGGAATCCAGCCATGAAAGCTGGACAAGGGGGCCTGCCTTGCACACTGCCACTTAACCCACTGGTGTAAGGGATCTTTATGGTCTAGGATCACAGGAAGGAGAGGACTCCCAGAGGTTTCCCACTCTTTTCCTGGGCAGACAAAGCTTTATTGGTCCAAGAGAGGTTTCTAGCAAAAGTCAGTTGTAGGCCTTGGCAGATAGAGTGAGTGCACAGAAGCCCGGTGGAAGCATAGAAACTGTACCAAGGGTGCAAATAAGATCTGCAGATATCGTGAAAGGTGCTCCACTGCAGAGAACAGCAAGATGTACTGGAGGTGCAGAGTTTCTAAGTCTTTAAGAAGCAAACACTATGTGTCAAAGATGAACTTTCGTGATCCTCCTCTCTCTAACCTCCAGAGTGCTGGGATTACAGGAGTGACATCATGCCTGGTCTATTGGTGCTGGGGTTGGAACCAGGGCTTCCTCCATGCTAGGCAAACACTCTTCCAGCTGAGCTACATCCCAATACCCAGAAGACGGTTAAGTTCTAAGTAGCCTAAGGCCTAGCTTTTTCAGAACTCAATCATGCAGAAATGCATTTAACTATTTGTAAACCAGCATTACCTCTACCAGAGGATGCTCTTCTCTCTCCCAACAGCTTTGAAGATTTTTCTATAAATTTTACCAGAGGCACATGGTCCATGACCTGATCACTTTTTTTTTTTTTTTTAATTGTGGGTCACTTTCAGAGTTACAGTTCACTGAGGCTGAGAAGGCATAGTGAGAACATAAAACAGAAGCAGACATTCCCAAAGAAGATTTTCATACACATTAAAGCAGAAGTTAATCATTGGATGGAAATTCATCCTGGCCATATACCAGTGAGCCTGTTTGCTTTTGTTGAGCTTCTTGTTTGTAGATGTGGCCACACATGACAGTCACCATGGAGTTTCTTTTCTTTTCTTTTTTCTTTTCTTTTTTTTTTTGGTTTTTCAAGACAGGGTTTCACTTTAGCTTTTGAGCCTGTCCTGTACTAGCTCTGTAGACCAGGCTAGCCTCAAACTCACAGAGATCCACCTGGCTCTGCCTTCTGAGTGCCTGTTCCCATAGCCAATGACTATGGTGGTCAAGGTAAGCTTCTGTCATTTTGTGTCTGTGTGTGTGCATGTGTGCATGCATGTCGGTACAAGTGTGTTTGAGTGTATGTGTGCAAATATGTGTGTTTGCATGTGTGGGGAAGCCAGAGATCAACATCAGGTCACTCTTGACTTTTTCTTTCTTTTTATTTTTTCTTGTTTTTAGTCAATGTCTCTCACTGAACCTGAGGCTCACTGACTATGATAGGCAGGCCAGCCAGTGAGTCCCTGGACTCTTCCTGCCACTACCATTGGGAACACACACACACACACACACACACACACACACACAGAGAGAGAGAGAGAGAGAGAGAGAGAGAGAGAGAGAGAGAGAGAGAGAGAGAGAATTGCTATGTTGCCCAGGCTGACCTCAAAATCTCCAGTGATCTTTCTGCCTGAGGCTCTCAAGTGGCTTGTGCCACCACACCCAGTTAATTTCCTCCTTCTCTCCTCATCCTCCTCTTTTCCCTCCCACGTCTCCTGCTCTTCCTCTTGAGACTCACATTCTATATCTAGCAGGAGATGACCTTGGACTCTCTTCTTCATGCTGTGAATATAGGAATGCACTGTCACACACTGATTCATATTTTGTTCTTAAAGGATGTGGTTAGGAAAGCTGACATGATAGTACACACCTGTAATATCTGTATCTGAGAGGCTGAGGCAGGGGGATTGCTTTTAATGTGAGGTCAGCCCAGGCTACATAGCAAGATCTTGTCTCAAAAATCAAAACAAGGGGGCTGGAGAGATGGCTCAGAGGTTAAGAGCACTGGTTGCTCTTCCAGAGGTCCTGAGTTCAATTTCCAGCAACCACGTGGTGGCTCACAACCATCTGTAATGAGATCTGGTGCCCTCTTCTGGTGTGCAGGCACACATGCAGGCAGAGCACTGTATACATAATAAATAAATCTTGAAAACAAAAACATCAAAATAAAAAAAAAAGGACTTCCAGAAACCCTCAGCAACCAGAGCCATGTCCCTAGTTCTGGTGATCAATGGTGATTACCTTGTCTGTAGACACAGGGATATGGACTTCACCCAGAAAACTGAATGGCACACAACTTCGGCTGTGGCCAGCACTTCAACCCTGAGGCCAATGTAGAAGTGCTTGCACATACTACCCAGGTGTTCCAGTCTTTCATGATGCACTGAAGGTTGGCTCAGTGACTTCGTGTTTACCTCCCATATACAAAGCGGTCTGTAACATCACAAAAATAAAAGATATGTCTCATCCTCCTCCCATCCCCAAATACATTGTCTGAGTGGGTAAAAGTCCTTGCTGAGCAAGCCTGACTAGCTGGGTTTTGAGCCCTGGAACCATTGGTAAGAGGAGAGAACTAACTTCTGAAGGTTGTTTTCTAATCTCCACAAATGTGCTTGCACACACACACTAATAGTAATAATGATGATGATGATGATGATAATTTTTAAAGAATAGTGTATGTCCTGGTTAAATGGAAATACTTTCTCCAAGGCCATATCCTGTCCTGGGGTGGCTTACTTCCTGTGGGTATTATTATGGCTAGCTCTGTCTCCCTTCACAGTTAGGGCTAATCCAAACCAACAAGGTTCAGCTGAGGTCATTACCCTATCTTGCAATTCAATGTCTCCTTTTCAGTCTTGTTTCTCTTCCTTCTCTCTTTACCCCCCAAAACACTCAACAGGATTTCTTCACACATGGCCCTTTGTTTACTATTGATGTAAATTGATGCCACCAGTGATCCATGAGAGATGTCAGGATGGGGCTCTGCATGTGGACAACCTAGGTCTAGCTAGCAGGAGGACACCATCATTGCTAATAGTGCTCACACTAAGAAGCAGCAGAACTCTTCCATTGTTGCCTGGTGTTGCATACTGAAGGAATGGTATACCGAAGGAAAGAAATGGGTTGCTAGCTAAGTGCTAGCAAATATCTCAGATATTTGAGGTTTGTTTGTTGTACTGGTTTTTGTTCCTTTGTTCATCCATTTCTGCCACTGTTTTATTTTAGATAGTCCAGCTTCAAAATTAATAACCGAGGATGACCTTGAACTTCACTTTTAAAAATTTTTATTTATTTATTTGTTTTATTTTGAGACAGGGTTCCTCTATGTAGTCCTGGCTGTTCTGGAACTCATTCTGTAGACCAAGCTGGCTTAGAACTCACTGAGATCCGCCTGTCTCTGCCTCCCAAGTGCTGAGACTAAAGGCGTTTGCAGCCACCACCACCCCACTGACCTTGAACTTCAGATCTTCCTTCCTCCACCTCCTAAGTACTGGGATTACAGGAGTGGTCTTTAAAAGACATTGAGTGTCCTGGCTTAACCTAACTAAAGCTCTGGGAAAAAAATAAGGAAAAACAGAAAACAATTAACCAGCAATTAAAAGCTTTGTGTGAATGCAGAGAGCCTCCAAGGTGGTGGGTTAAAGGACATTATCTCCTGTGGTCAAAGGTAAATAAAACTGAGAATCAGGACTTAACCAGCAGACTAGTTGTGTTCCCCAAGAAGTCAATTTCCCAACCAAAAAAACTGTTGTAAGTTCTTGCTTTTTAAATGTCAATTCATTAAGCTCTTCCTTTTAATTAGAATGTTTGATTCATTAATATTTAAAGTAACTACTGACATTAACAGATTGAGATCTCTCATCTTATCTGCTTTCCAGCTTGCTGTTTGTTTTTTGTTTTTGCTTTTTTGCTTTTTACAGACAGGGTTTCTCTGTGTAGCCCTGGCTGTCCTAGTACTCACTCTGTAGACCAACTGGGCTTGAACTCAGAGATCTGCCTGCTTCTGCCTCCTGAGTGCTGGGATTAAAATTATACACCACCACCACTAGGCTCCAGTTTGCTTCTGAGTGCTTTTGTTTCTTTCTTCTTGCCTTTTTTTTTTTTTTTTTTTTAAGATAGGCTGACATCAAACTCAGAACATAGCTGAGGATGACCCTGAACTTCTGATCTTCCTCCACTTCCTAAGTGCTGGGTTACAGGCACAGCACACCATCACGCCTGGTTTAGGAGGTGCTGGAGTTTGAACCCTGCCTACTAAGCAAGCACTCGAGCCAACCAAGGTACACTGTATATCTGCACTGTTTATATCGTGCTAGGAATCAAGCCTAGGACCTCCTACTTGCTAGGCAAGCCTTCTACTAAGGGAGCTATATCCCTAAACTCCTGCCTTTGATTTGTCTGTATTTCTATCTTCATTACCTCTTAGCTTTTTAGTTACAGGTTTTGCTTTTTTACTTAGTAGTTATTGGGATTCATACATAACATTCTTTTTCTTTTCCTTCCTTCCTTTCCTTCCTTCCTTCCTTCCTTCCTTTCTTTCTTTCTTCCCTATCTTTTTTAAACAGGGTCTTAATAAAGTTCAGGACGACCCAGTACTTACTATGTAGTCCATCCACACTAGCTTGAAATTTGCAGGAATCTTCATGCCTCTGCTTCCCCAGTGCTGGGATTGCAGGGTGGTGGCACCCCGGCCAGCCATTCTTCTCATAGTGTACCAGCATCAGTGGATCTGGTATGTAGTTTTTGTCTTTCTCATTGGCTTACATACCTCCCTCACTTTTTGTGTGTGTTTTTAAGTCTTGGCTCACAGTTCCTAAAGCTAGAGGGCTGGATGCTTTTTCAGCCACTAGTCATACTGTGACTGTGGCCTGCTGTTTTTCAGTAAAGCTACAAAGAGGGCACACACCCTTTGCAGAACTTTGGTTTCTGTTTGGATTTCCTTTTCAAAACTGTGGTTGATCTCTGGAGCCTTTGTTAGTCTGTAGGCAGGTACTTTTAGAGGTAAATACCCATGCTTCAGAGGTAGGGTATGGGGGAGAGAAGGCTGCCGCCCCTGTAAAGGACTGATTATGGAGCCTTCAAAGTTGTTCATTGTTGTTATTTCAGGTAATGGCCTCCTGAGAAACAACTAAAAATAGCTAGTTCATTTGGATATACTCTTTTTATGAGTCCTAGGATAAACTTTGCTCCTTATAATACTAAATTCTCCACCCAGAGGCTTTCCTGTCTGCCTGTATGTGTGTGTTTCAGGGGAGGGTGTCATGTGTGCTTCCCTATGTGTGTGAGAGAGACAGAGGATTTTTATTATTACATTTATTCATTTTTGTGGATGTGTGTGGGATTATGTGCTGTGTGCCACAACAAGTGTGTGGAGCTCAGAGGACAGCTTGCAGGGGTCTGTTCTCTCCTTCCATCATGAAGGTCTTGGGACTCTAACTCACATCCTCAGGCTTGGCAGCAAGAGCCTCTACACAACTGAGCCATCTCCTCAGACCTCTGCCATTGTTTTGAACGTGTTGTATGAGCTCAAATTGAGCACGCTCAGGAATGTGCTCAATTCTGAATGTGATGTATTTTTCCAGTCTGAGTACAAAAGCCTGTTTCTGCCAGGCCTGATGGCATAGGCCTGTAATCTCTGCAGTGGGAGGCTGGGGCAGCAGGATCAAGGGTTGAAGGCCAGCCTAGGAAACATAGTGACACGTTATCTTAATAAAAACTGTTCACAGGGGCCTTGCTTTGAACTCTAGTGCATAGCTTTCATGTTTGTTGCCGTTTGTCCATTCTTTGTAGAGATTGGCTTTTGTTTATGTCTCCCAGGCTAGCCTTGGGCTCACTATATAGTTAGTTCTAGTCCAGTCTCAAATGCAGATCAATTCTTGCCTCAGTCTCCAAAGTGCTAGGATTATAGGTATGCACCTGGAACTCACTATGTAGACCAGGCTGGCCTTGAACTCACAGAGATCCTCTTGCCTTTGCCGCCTGAGTGCGCGCGGGGGGTATTAAAGGCATGGGCCATTTATGCTCAGCCTTCCCCAGCTCTAACACTATCATACATGTATACTATATGTTTTGACCATAGTCACCCTATTATATTACCCTCTCTTCTCCCACTCTCACTGAACCCCTTTCTTTACAACAAGCCCTCCTCCTAATTTCATGTCTTACCATTCTTTCAGTGATACTGTGTGTCACTATTCCTAGAGAGATGTGAACAGACATGCCACACAGAGAACTGATGACAAATCATAGTGAGAATATCAAAGTCATACTTGGCAAACAAACCACTGAGTTTTATTGGGGTGACTTATAGGAGTGTGGGTTAGGGGCACTTATAGGAGCAGAAATAACTCACCAATAAAGCCCATGCAAGCACACTGCACAACCTGCAGGCAGCTTGACAGTTGGAGTGGGTCTCTTTCCAGGCAGTTCAGCTTACCTGAGAGCATCTCTTAGCAGCTCTGTTTATAGATGCTTGGGGAGGGAGGGGCCTAGTGAATCTGGTCAGTTTCAGGTAGCTTTTGAAGCCTTTTGAGTTGTTTACTTCCTGAACTTAAGGAGCTGTCCTCCAAAGCAGGTTTTATTCTGGAGGAAATTGCTCCACAACAGTGACCCACAGAGCTCTGTCAGGGCTGCTAAAATGGGAATAAGTAAGGGGTTACTTAAAGGCACACAAACAAATTAACTGTGACTACATCACTGAAGAAAATGGCTCTTCTGGGGGCTGGAGAGATGATCCAGTGGTTAAAAGCATATACTGCTCTTGCAGAGGCCCTGGGTTTGAGTTCCAGCACCCATAGTAGAGGGTTTACAACTGCCAAGGCAGCAGCTTGTACTGACAACCACTGTTGTGATCTGGCTCTCCCATGTGTGCAGACACTGGAAGCACCTCATCTTTGATTGTGTAAGTCAACCTAACCAATCCCTTTGTAATTTTATAAAGTGTAATGGTTCTGTTCCTCAGGGAATCCTGACAAAGACGGACCTGGTAAGCACAGTTCCCAATTCCCAGACACCTAGGAGGCTAAGGCAGAAGCATAGAAAGTTCAAAGTCAGCGACTGTCTCAAAGTAAAACATCGTTGAGCATGACAGTACAGACTTACCATCATACAAGACCAGGTGGAGACAGAGGATCAAGAGTTCAAGGCCAGCCTTGGCTACTACTGAGGCTGGTATTGTTAGCCACGGGAGATCCTGTCTCAAAATTCCAAACCTAAGCTACCAACAATAAAACCCTCCTCCCAAACGTTAAGAGGGGTGGGGTGTGGCTTAGTGCACTAGGCTCCACGCAGCTTACACACACAGGGCCTGAAAACGGGAAAATTAGAACCCTTGGCAACCCTGTTGAAGATCAAGGATACCATGCTGAGCTCTGTGAGTGTTCTGGCCCGCTCAGTTGTCTTTACAGAGCTCACTGGAGTCAGCCTATGTCTCTCTTCGGGTCCCCGGAGTAAGAAACGCCTGGAAGGCCTGGTGGAAAAGTATGTCAGCACAGGGAACCCAGCAGCCTCGCAGGGCCTATGGGGGACCTGGGGCCGGGCCGGACGCGGATGCCAGGCTCGGCCATCCCAGGATGGAGAAAGAAGGAGTCTTGGAGACCGAGAGGCCTCGCCGCCCACTTCCTGGGCACCAAATGCGGAAATGGCAACGGCGGGCGACGCGACGCTGACCCGTTAGTCAGTGCCCGGCTACGGTCACGTGGGCCTGAGCACGCGGAGAAGCTCCGCCCTGGACTCACGCAAGCCGGGGGCGGGCCTCTGGCGCACGCTGCGGGCGTGACAGAGTGTGTGGGCGGGGCCTCAGGGGGGGCCTCGGGTGTGAGGGTGGGGCGTGTGGGCGGGGCCACCGGCGCAAGCTGCTAAAGGGATGGGAGCCGGCGGGCGGGGGCGGGGGCGGGGGTGGGGAACCCGCGCCTCCCGCGCGCGCCGAGGGCGGAGCCTGTGCCGCGTGCTGCGGGTGGGGGAGTGTTGGGAGCGGGCTGGTGTGGGCGGGGCCTCCAGCGCGCGCCGCGGGCGGGGGCGGGACGTGTGGGCGGCGCCTCCCGGTACTCCGGGGCTTCGGGGGCTGCGGCGGCGGCGGCGACGAAGACGAGGACGACGACGAGAGTAGGGCTACGCGCAGAGGGGCGCCACGGCCATGACGGCGGAGCTGCAGCAGGACGACGCGGCAGGGGCGGCGGACGGCCATGGCTCGGTGAGCGGCGGGTGAGGGTAGCGGGGCCCGCCCGAGCTCCGGCCGAGAGGGGCGCGGCGGGCCAAGCGGGCGCGGGCCGGCGGAGGCCAGGCAGGGCCTGTGGGCTGAGGGCGGGAGCACCCCCGGGGCGCCGGGGACCTGCGAGGCTGGTGGGGTCGCGCGCCGATGTGAGGTTGCCTGGTTGTATGGGCCAACTCAGGTTCCGAGTGGGATCGAGTGCGGGACCCGGTGCTGGGGACCCTACCGAGAGGGGTTGCACGTGAGGTCGTGGGCATCGGGGTCACCCCGAAGTGTGCGCCCGGCCCTACCCAGGAGCTACAAACTTCCAAAAGGCTCGGTTGCGGTGCCTTATTCTGACTCTCAAATCAGTTTTATGGCAGTGGCTTCCCAGAGGCTTAAGCAGACACAAGTTATCTCACTTAAAGCCGGCGTTTATCAACAAAGTGCAGAAAAGGACCTGGAGCCCCACTCCTCCCTCTTCCCGCCCGGCTTTTCCTTCGTTTCTTCCTTGTCTTTCGGAAACAAATCAGCTTCCCCGATTACCTCATTGATCACTGTAGATTTTGAAGGAGGGGAGAGGAACAGCACAGTGAATAAAAAGGCACACCTATTAGGTTCCTAATATTTAAGAAGGTTGAAAAACATTACGAGGATCTTTGGGCTGAGATGGTGAGGGTTCAGAAACGCTGGCTTGGAGAACATTAATAAAAGGCTAATACTGTCTCTTGAAGAAACTTGGGAGGTGGGCAATTTGAGACTGTCATCTTGTGTTACAAAGTAACACTACATCCTCACCACTCAGGAACTGCACTTTTTAAAAGACAGAATGGAAAATCTGTACCAAGTGTTCAAATACTATGCTTTTAAGCGAAAAAGTTCATAAAATATTTAGAATACAAAAGTCAGTTACTGCTAAGAAACCCCTTATATCTCCTTAGTTTTAATTAATTTGACATGATGGGGGTCAAGCCTGGAGCCTATCACATGGAGTGGGGCAAAGTACTACACTCCCAGACTAGGAGTTTAAAACATAGCAAGCTCTTTAAAATTCGTGCAGAAAACAAGATATCTCTAAGACTTGGGCTGGGAAATGAAAGTAGGTGGATGGTTTTTCTGTGATCAGATAAAATTGCATTTGTTAGATACTCACCAATGTCTTTTGGATGCTGGGGTTCATATTTTTCTGTTTTGTTTTGTTTTTATTTCTTTCAGAGAATAAGTCTACTTGTTTTGGGGACAGTGACTTAAAAACAGGTGGTGAGATTTGGTTTTGAGACAGTCATATTGATACTATTTTAAGGGAGAGCAAGTCATATTTAAATTTGTTCCGGGCTCCGTCATTTAAGACTACATGGCTTTTAATCAGTGGCATCTTCGTTCACCTCTGCCACAGTCTGAGTAGTGACCCCTCTTTCAGCACTCCCGATTGGAGAGGGTTTGTATGTGAGGTGTTTGATGAGCATTGTGTATAAAGTCACAGCTATTTTGGGAAGGCTTGGCACTCCCAGGCTGTGGCTGGCTGTGGTAGCATGATTCCTGACGGACGGATGGCCTGCAGAGTGATGACATTTACTGGTATTCCCAGAGATTTTGCCCCAGGCTGACAGACGATAAGCTCAGAATGCTTGATAACTGTTGCCCTTTTTGCTCAGGCTGGGATGAAATGCTTGAAGGCACAGGTTGGGTTGAAGGAACTTAATATGTGGAGCATAACTTTTACATTTCGGGAAAGTATTAATAACTTCTTCCTCTTGGTGAGTTCAATGTAGGATGGCTTCTTTTCTTTTGAATTCTCGGAGGCATTCTGCCTTCCCTTAAAAGATGTTTAATGTAGTTGAGAGGCACTATCCTCCCCCGACACTCGGGAGCTATTTAAAACCTACCATGCTTTCCCTGCCTTCCCCAGTTGGTCATCTGTACAAAGTACAGACAAAACTATGTATAGGCTCTCCATGGTTTTAGTGAGTGAAAAATACAGTTCTCTGCAAACATGCTCTGGAATCTTTGGAGTGGACACTGAGTTATCTCTAAACCCCTTAGACTGGTGAGTTAAGGGCTGCTTCTTGTGTTTTAATCACAAGATTAGCTTAGATAAAAACCAGCAGGAAAGTTTACTCTTAGGGTGGGATAAGCAGCTTGATGTCAGTTTGCTTCTTAGGAACCTGTCGCCCTTGGCAGCAGCACTGAGGATTCATTCACATCACACGTTCCCCCCCTTCTCTCCTACTTGGAACCCAGGGCCTTGTGCATTCTGGGCCAGCACTTCACACCACTGAGCTGTATGCCTTGTTCGCCTGCTGTCTTTTGGTTGACTGAGTCCTTATTTTCCTTTACTCCACCGTGTCTTTGTATTTTGTTTGTTTGTTTGTTTGAGACCAAGGCTGGCCTAGAACTTGAAGCAGTCCTCCTGCCTCAGTCCTCTTGGTGCTGGGGTTAGAGACGTGAGCCTCTGCACTCAGCTTCTATTAGGCTGTGATTTTTGGAGTGTTAGAAAGGTGTGACTTGGCTCCATCATTCTCCTGCTCCTTCTGATGAAGGTATTGCTCACACAGAGAGTTCAGTATCTTGAGCTCGTTAACAGAGAAGCTCTTATCAGGTGGACGCTCTGTGTTCTGCTTCATCAAAATGACTTGGGGTGTGTGTGTGTTTTTGAGACTGGTTTTCTTGAAGCCCAGACTGACCTCCAAATTTGTAAGGGAGGATGACCTTGAACTCTTGATGCTCCTGTGTGTGTGTGTGGTTTTTTTTTGGTTTTTTTTTTTTTTTTTTTTTTGGTTTTTCGAGACAGGGTTTCTCTGTATAGTTTTGCGCCTTTCCTGGATCTCACTCTGTAGACCAGGCTAGCCTCGAACTCACAGAGATCCACCTGCCTCTGCCTTCAGAGTGCTGGGATTACAGGCGTGCGCCACCACCGCCCGGCGTGTTTTCTAACTAGTGGGATTATAGGCTTGTGTGACAGTGTCTTGTAGTCAAAGAAAATTAAAAAAACCGATGCTAACAATACAAGCAATAGCTAACTCACACTCTTTCTCTATCCCCCCCCCTTTTCCTGTAGCCCAGGCTGGCCTAGAACTCTTAACTCCCCTCCTGTCCTCCTGAGATCAGGGATTACAAACTTGTGCCATCATACCCAGGTCAGAGTTCCAGCCTCCCCTAGCCCCCTGCCTTGGCTTGTTAGCCCTCACTTCCCACCTTGTTTGAGACAGGGTCTGTCTTCTGTTTCCTCTGAATATGGCAGGCTAGCTGGTCCTGCACTGGGAGGGATTCTTGATCTCCCATCCTTCTGTAGGTAGGAGTGCTGGGATGATAGGGGCTCCTGTTGTGTGTCCAGCTTTTATGTGGATTCTTGGGAACCAAACTCAGGCCCGTATGCTTGTGTTTTTACCACTGAGCCATTTCACACACCCTTTTAGAAAAAGGTTTACTGGTCTATTTTCACTTATGTGTATGTGTGTGCCTCATGCATTTATGTGCAGAGGCCAGAAGAGGGCATCAGATCTCCTAGAACTGGAGTTAGAGGTGGTTGTGAGCTACCTGATACAGGTGCTAAGAACTGAACCCCGATCCGAATCTGCAAGAGCAGTAAGTGCTCTTAACTTCAAAGCCATCTCTCCAGCCTTCACCTCCATTTTGAGGACATGACAGTTTTTTTTGTTTTGTTTTGTTTTTGGTTTTTTTTTTTTAGCCCAAGCTGGATGGAGCTCAATATCTTCATGCCTCCTCGTCTGAATTACTGGTGTCTCAGCTGTGCCGCTGTATTTCTCCCAACGCCCCCCCTCCCCCAATTTTTTTGAGAGAGGGCATAGGGTCTCACTATATACCCCTGTCTGGCCTTGAACTTGTTAAAGACCAGTCTAGTCTGGATTCACTGAGATCTCAGTCTTCTTACATTGGGAGTATGCCACCACACCCAGCCTCTTTTTATATTCTTGTTTTGTTTTGTTTTCTGAGACAGGGTTTCTCTGTGTAACAGTCATGGCTGTCCTGGAACTTTGTAGACCAGGCTGAGTTCCAGAACTCACTGAGATCCGTCTGCCTCTGCCCCCCAAGTGCTGGGATTAAAGATGTGTTGCTCTCTCCCCCCACCTGGCTCTTTTTATATTCTTATACTTGATGGCTTTCACTGTTGTTTGGTCTTCCCGTGCAGCCCTGGCCAGCCTTGAACTTGGAATAATTCTCCAGCTTCAGTTTCCTGAATGCTGGAATTATTTTGTGTCTTTACTTTCCAGCAACAGAGCATTTTCTGTCAGGGCAGCTTTACTCCAAACTGGGGCTTTTGTTTGTTTTGTCTGAGGTAGTCTCTCTCTTTTGTTTTTGTTTTTTGTTTTTTGTTTTTTGTTTTTTTGAGCTGAGGATCGAACCCAGGGCCTTGCGCTTGCTAGGCAAATGCTCTACCACTGAGCTAAATCTCCAACCCCTGAGGGGGGTCTCTTAGTGTAGCCCTTGACTGGCCTGGAACTGGCAATGTAGGCCAAAGTGGCCTTGAATTTAAAGAGATCTGCTTGCATCTGCCTCCCAAATGCTACATTACAGGAGTGTGCCACCATGCTTGACTCAAATTGAGAATATTTTGTTGGTGTATTTGTGGTGCTGGGGATCAAACCCCAGGCTTCCAGCATGCTAGGCAAGCCTTTTACCCCCATTCTGGTTGGTTTTTCTCCCCCTGCTTTTGTTTTGTGTTTTGTTTTATTTTGAGACAGGTTCTTGGTGTATGGCTTTCGAACCTTTGACCTTCCTACCTCAGCCTCCCAGATCCCAGCACTCGAGTGTGCCCCACCACACTCAGACCTGCCCCCACAGCTGTGCTTTCCCTCCCCCCTCTCTCTTCTCCTCCCCCTTCCCCCTCTCTTTCTTTCTATTTGCTGTTTGTGTGGTTTGGGGTTTTTGGGGGCTGATGTTTTTCTTTATTGAGATAGGCTATCTTGTAGCCCAGTCTGACCTTAATCTTACTACATAGTTGTGGATGCTGAGGATGACATTGGACTCCTGATCCTCTTGCCTCTACCTCCCAAGACTTGAATCATAGGTGTGCACCACACTTGGGTTCAGTACTTCTCTTGAAGCCTTTTCTAGAACTCTTCTAGTGGTTTAAACTTTGGAAAGATTAATATAATTTTTAACATATTTTTATGGGTAGAGGGCAGGGAGGGGCACGGGCATCCACATGGAGGTCAGAAGGTAACTTGTAAGGAGGTGGTTCTCTTTTTCCAGCGTGGGTGCTGGATTGGGCTAGGGTAGTCGGGCTTTGCAGCAGGCGGTGGTGCCTATTTTCCCAGCCCTATGTCTGTCTCAGTATTTAATTTTCTCCAGTCTAAGAGCTGTCTGTGTTTTGTTCACTCCATCCCCCAGCATCTCATCTCGTTATTTCCATGGGAAAATTATACTTTCTTTCATCCCCCTTGTTCTTAGAGGCAAACCTCCATTAGGGGTCTCACCAGGGATAGTTTGCACTCCAGGAGACATTTGGCAATACCTGGAGGATTTTCTTTTTTGGTTTTTTTGAGACAGGGCTTCTCTGGATCTCGATCTGTATACCAGGCTGGTCTCGAAGAGGATTTTCTTTTTAATTGGTTTATTTTTAATTTATGTATATGGGTGTTTCGCCTATATGGATGTCTGCTCCATGTGCATGGGATGTCCATAGAAGCTGGAAGAGAGTTTCAGATCCTCTGGAATTGGAGTTGTAGATAGTTGTAAGCGGCATCGTGGGTGCTGGGAAATCAAACAAAGAACATGACTGTTCCTAGGTATGGTGGAAGAGAAAGTTTATTCTAGATATGTGTGAGAGCATAGTCAGAGGTAGGGATATCTAGAAGAGTCCAGAGTAGACATGACCAGACTGAGTTGGGCCATGTGGGAGAAGGGGAGGGCAAAGAAGAGGGGAGAGAGGGGAGCCAGGTGCAGCAGCCAGGAGGTCAAAGGTCCAAAAGGGAAGGGTAACCAAAATGTCCGGATTATATAGGAAAGAGCCTTTGGGGGAAGGGCAGGCCAGCCCCTGGGCTGGAGAGTTCAGGGTAGAGGGCAGGGTATGCAATCCATACCCTGTAATAGGTAGGGACTGAGGGATGCTGGGAGAACCTGGTGGCCAGGTCCAGCTTTGACATGTTAAATAGGCACCACAGCTGTTTGTCTCAGACAACCCCCACAAACATTCACTGACTTCACTGTTACCTAGGAGGACCAGCAGCTTCTGGCCACTGGGAATTTAAACATGTAGAAGTCCTGCTTTCCAGCTATTGTCTGTCCAGCTCTGCCCAGCTCTGTTCAGTGGCCGTTGTTGATAGGTCAGAACACCAGGATAGAGTGTTGATCCCGTGAAATCAGGTGTGTTGAAGGTCAGGATCGCATCTGGACTTCCACCTTAGACCTTCTAAATCAAAGTCGGCTGTGTTTTGTTTTGTTTTAGAAAAGGATTTACTCTTATCCCAGGACTGCCTGGAACACATTATGTAGCCCAGGCTGTCCTCAAACTCACAGCAGTCCTCCTGCCTCAGTCTCCCAAGTGCTGGGATTACAGGTGTGGGCTAGCACACCTGGTTTGAACAGTGCTAGAGATCTAACCCAAGTCTCATGCTAGGCCAGCACTCTGCCTCCTGAGCTACATCCTTAGCCCATTCTGCCTTTTGATTCCATCCCCGGGGAACTAACTCATTTGCACATTAAACTTTTAGAAGCTTAAGGATAGAATTCCCATTCTGCTGTGCATAGGAGCCCTTAATCCTGAGCACAGCAGCAGCAAACGCTCCAAACACCACGCCAACAACATTTTCTGCCCCACCCCACCCCCCCAGGGCAGGTGGAGTCTCCTTCACTTAGATTCCAGATCCACCTGTTGTCATTTTCTTTTCAAATGAATAGAACCTCATGGTTTTATTGTCTTCTTTTTTCATCCTATAACCAAACCCTTCCTCCTCTTCTCTCCCCCCCTCTCCTCCCCCGGCTCTCTTCTAAGCCAGGTCTCTGCCTTAGCTCTGCTGACAGGCTCAGAACAGCCACCCCTCAGCAGTGTTCTTACACTTGTAGTCTTTTTCTAGAAAGTAGGCTTAGTCTGCCCACTTCTGCCAGAATTCCACTTTCCTGGTCACACAGAGAGGCACTGTGTCACTGTGGTGCTTGACACAGTCTTACAGAAAGTTTGGAGAGTTTTAAAAATGGTGACCATTTTTGCCAGAGTGCCACCAACATTAAAAACCCTTTTCTAAAAGCTTTACTGAAGCAGGAGGATTGCTATGAGTTTGATTCAAGCCTGGGCTACATGGTGAGTTCCAAGCCAGTATTGGTGACAAAGTGAGACCATGTTTCAAAAACCAAGCCTTTCCTCCCTCCCCCCAGTGACAGTATGATTAAGAGTTAGTGTAAAAAAAACTTGGAAAATATGGGTAAGCAGGGTTAACTCAAGCTGAGAGGAGACAAGCAGATTGTTTCCTAGATTCTAAGCAAGGATGGAAGTGGCAAGTGCAGCTTCTGTAAAACTCATCATGTGAACTGGTCTGGGATCCAGCAAGTCTAGAGCTGTTTGGCCAGGGGCTTGCAGAGAGCCTGACCTGGGAGCAGCAGTTTGTAGGCAGTTAGTGGTTTTAGCTAATCAGCATCTGCTAGGTGCCTGATGGTGAGGCTTGCAAAAAAGCCTTTAAAAACAGAGACTTTATTCTTGTGTGCATGCTTGGTGGATGTCACAGGGCAGCTTTGTGGGGTTGGTTCTCTCCTCCCTTTATGTGGGTTCCAGGGATCGAACTTAGGCTGTTGGGGTTGCTCAGCAAGCACTTCACCTGCTAAGCCCTCTTGTAGGCCCAAGTGAGGCTTTTAAGGAGAATTTGATTTGTTACTTCCTTTGAAGCAGGGGCTCTTTGTATCCCAGGCTAGCCTTCACTTCACAGCAGTCCCTATGCCTCAGCTTCCCTAGTGCTGGGATTACAGGCATGGGCCACCACACTTGGTCTGTTATTGTTAGTTGTTTTCTTTCTTTCTTTTTTTTTGGAGCTGAGGATCAGAACCCCACTGAGCTAAATCCCCAGTCCCGTTGTTTTTTTTCTTTATGGTCCCTTATTATCATGTTTTAAACTGATACTTGTTTTGGAGTTTGAGTTTATTGTTTTCATGAGTTATTCTACTTTGTGTGTGTGTGTGTGTGTGTGTGTGTGTGTGTGTGTAGCTGAGGATCAAACCTAGGGCCTTATGCTTGCTAGGCAAGCACTCTACCACTGAGCTAAATCCCAAGCCTACTTTTTTTTTCTAAAATCTCCCACTATATATTTAAATCACTTGCTCTAGTCTCTTCACAGACAGAACTCTTAAAAAATAAATATTAGACCTGGAAAATTAAGTTTGGATTCAACACATTATCTATTCTTGTTTTGTTTTTGCTTTGTTGTTGCTTTGAAATTGTATCTTTTTAGCCCAGGCTGGCCTCACACTTGGAGCAGCCCTCCTGTTCCTACTGCCAAGTGCTGGGATTGCAGGAGTTTTCCTACCAGGCCTGCCTGCCTAAGGCTGTTTCTTCTGTTCCTGGAGGTTGACCCTAAGGCCTCCTGTATGCTAGGCAAGCAGTGTCCAGTGAGCTATAGTCTCAGTCCTTTGCCCTTGAAAACACAGTGCCTGGTTTAGGGAGTTGATTGGTACCCTATTGCACAGAGAGACAGAAGGAAGCCTGTCCCCTCTGTCTATGCATCTTTGTGATCTTAGCAAGCTTACTTCTTCCCTCCTCCCTTGGACCATTGGGCCCTGCCTATTATTCTGGTCGACACTTTTCTAGGGACTGTTTATTAACTGAGTCTGAATCTGTGTGTTTCTAATCCTTAGTTGCAGTTAAGTCTACTCCATTTACAGATCTGAGATACCAACCTCTTTGACTGTGTACCTAGTCTCCTGAGGGTTATTATAGTAGGCATGGAATGCTTACTAGTGTGTGCTACCTGCCAGTTACTACTGTAAACACATTTCTGTATAGTTTTTCGTGTGTGTGTGTGTGTGTGTGTGTGTGTGTGTGTGTATATATATATATATATATATATGCATTCTCACCTGTGTGTGAGTGCACATGGAGGCCAGAGCGATGTTGGGGATCTTCTTCCTTAAACTTTTCCCAGCTTATTCATTAAGGCAGGGTCTCTCAGTTGACTGAAAAGGTTAAACTGGCTAGTGTAGCTGGAGTTTTCTCTCTGGGTCCCGCCAAGCCCCAGCAGTCCGACAGCCCACTTATAAAATAAACACACAGATGCTTGTATTATTTAAACTGTTTGGCCTAATGGCTCAGGCTTCTTGCTAACTGTTCTTATATCTTAAATTAACCCATTTCTATTAGTCTATAAGTTGCATTGTGCCTTGTGGCTTACCGGTACCTTACATCTTGCTTGTCATGGCTTGCAGTGTCTCTCTGCCTCAGCCTTCCACCTCCCAGAATTCTCTTCTCTGCTTGTCCCGCCTATACTTCCTGCCTGGCTACTGGCCAATCAGCATTTTATTTATACAGAGTGATATCCACAGCAGGCTAGCCAGCTTGCTCCAGAGATCCCATCTCTGCCTTCTTCTGAGTAACTGCAGTTAGGTGGGCTTTCTATTGCTGTGAAGAGATACCATGGCCACGGAGACTCTTATAAAGGAAAACATTTAGTGGGGTGGCTTATCATTCCAGAGGTTTAGTCTATTATCACCCCAGTGGAAAACATAGCAGCATGTAGGAAGACATGGTACTCGGTAGCTGAGAGTTCTACATCTTGACCTGTAGGCAGCAGAAGGAAACTGTGTGCCACACTTGAATGGAGTGGCTTACTTACCGTTCTTTAGTCCATTATTATCATGGAGGGAAGCAAGGCAGCATGCAGGTAGACATGGTGCTGGAGAGAGGTCGCTGAGAGTCCTACATCTTGACTCAAGCAACAGGAAGTGGTCTGTCTTATTGGGCATGGCTTGAGCATATATGAGATCTCAAAGCCCACCTCCACAGGTGACATACTTCCTCTAACATGATCACACCTACTCCAACAAGGCCACACCTCCTAATAGTGCCACTCCTTTTGGAGGCCATTTTCTTCCAAACCACTACACCATCTGTGAAATTTTAAACTGATTCCTTTACCTACATACTGCACATGACTGACATAGCCTGGCCTAAGTTCTGAGTTGCAGAGCTCTAATGTCAAAGAGTTTTCCCCACTGTACCATAAGTCCCTCTAAAAACAAACTTCCTGATGCCCACTTGGTCGTAAAACACTTGAACTTAAATTCTCATTTGAACCAGCTTCATACCTATGAAGTCAAGTTAAGTATGTCTAGAAAAGTGTGTGTAGTAAGTAGTAATGCTGGGCCTGTAATGGGCCCTGTTCTCTAGGGTATCAGTGTTGTTACTACACACAGGAGAAGACTGTAGTTGGACAGAGGGGTCACATGGCAGGTTTGCATTTTACTGACCATGGCTGTAGGTGTTTCTTACTGACATCTTGCCAGTGCTGTCAAAATGGATGCTGTGGACCTCATTTTCCAGGTGCAAAAATCCAATGAATGTGTGGGAAGGTTGAGATTGAGAGGTGAGTCTGTAGCAGTCTGGGCTGCCTTTCCACATGGAAGGAAGGTCATAGTATCAGTCAACCCAACCTAAAGGAATTTAGGAGTGGTATCAGCATTAGGCAGTTTAAATTTGAATCTGCTGGGCAATGGTGGTGTACACTGTCATTCTAGCACTCAGACAAAGCCACCCTGTGTCCCAGAGCAGGACTCTGTCTTATTTATCTTCTTTTTTTCCAAAATCTCCAAATTTTGATTATCCTACTAAAAAAAATTTCATATCCATTATGCTGTCACTCTTTCCCCTGCCCGTAATATCTGGCAATGCCAGCTGCTTTCTGTCTTAGAGGTATCTGTTCTGGGTGTTTCATGTCAGTGGACTCATGCAGCATTTAGCATCATTTTGTGTATGGCATCGTTGGTGTTGGGCAGTGCATTTGTGTGTATGTGCGCAGGTGTTTGTGTGTGTGTGCATGTGGAAGTTCAGGGTGGGCATGTCTTCCCTTGGTTACACTATATTTTTATGTTTTCCCGTTAGTATTGTTGTGGATGGGGGGGGGCAGATATCTTCACACCACAGTGCACCTGTGAAGGTCAGAGGACAACTTTGTGGAGTCCAGCTGCCAACATTTGACTAAGCTTTGTCCCGTGCTCTGAGCTGTTCAGGGTATGTTCTACCTCCCCATTGCTCCTACTAGTATCCTGTCCCTCTCCTGACCTCCGGTTTGCTCAGAAGCCCTGGGACTCGGCAATAAGGCCTCCTTTGAACCAGTTGTTGACATGGGCTATTTAAATACCTTTCCCAAGGGCTGGAGAGATGGTTTGGTTAAGATCACTGGCTATTCTTCCCAAGGAATTCCCAGCACTTACAAGACTGTTTAAAACCACCTTGAACTCCAGTTGCAGGGGATCGTATGCCTTCTTCAGTCCTCTGTGGGCACTGCATGCACATGGACGACATTAATGCAGCCAAAACACCAGTACATATAAAAATAATAAATAATCAAAATATTTTTAAAAAATGTATCTTATCTGAGCCAGTGAGATGGCACAGCAAATACAGGTGCTTGCTGCCACACCTAACAACCTGACCTTAGTTTCATCCTTATGACCCACATAGTGGAAGGAGAGAACCAACTTCCACAGCTTGTGCTCCTTCCTCCATGCATATGTAACAGCATTTACACATACACATCCAAACACTTGTGCACACACAGTGTCTTCACCCCATCTGTTCCCTGCCCTTCTGTCAGCACAGCAAGTCTGAACTCATCCTGACTTTTTTTTTTTTAAAGATTTATTTATTGTGTATACAGTGTTCTGCCTGCAGGCCAGAAGAGGGCGCCAGATCTCATTACAATTGGTTGTGAGCCACCATGTGGTTGCTGGGAATGGAACTCAGGACCTCTGGAAGAACAGTCAGTGCTCTTAACTGCTGAACCATCTCTCCAGTCCTCATCCTGACTTTAAACCTTCAGAACCCAGCACCATACCAAGGGACACCTAAGAATAACGTTTTACTGTGCCTAGATTTCTAAAACTGGGCAAAGAAACCTGATGGCTCCTCTTCCTCTCCTATTTTGCCCTCGTAGTAGTTGTTAAATGGTGTTTTTCTTAGGTTTTGTAGGTGCGTCCACACAGCTGAGAGATGGCTTTGTGCTCGTCTTTCTCATATTTGTTTCGGTGTGTACTGAAAGAATGGAGTGTTTTCTCTGGTCTTGTAGAGTAAGGAAGAAGCAAGGTCTAGAGTATGATAAATACTCATGCTCACAGTGTCTGTAGAGATCATCAGGGCAACCTCCAGGGGTTGGGTGGGGAGGAGAAGGAGGGGAGCTCCTTTCCATTTTAGGTTCTCTTGTGCTTTGGGGACTTCTTACTCCGGGATTGTGGGGAAAAGTAGGCTGTTTAATAAGTAATAAGTTCTTTTTGTTTGGAGCTGTAAGCTAAATTATTAAAAAAACCTTAATTATAAATGCTTTAAATTTTATTTTATTATTATTGTGGGGGGGGGTGATCCATATGTGGTGGTGCATGTCACAGTCTGTGTGTGGCTATCAGAGGACAACTTGTGAAGTAACTTCTTCTTCCTTCCAGTTGCTATGTGTGTTCTGGGACTAAACTCTCACCAGATTTCCGAGGCAGACACTTTGTACCAGTTGACATCCCTGGGCCCTGATGTCTTTCAGTTCCCTCCCTTCCTCCCTCCTTTCTTTTTTTATTAGTACAAGCCAGAAAATTACCAAAACAGGTATATTTCATCCCATTTTGACTTTTTGTTATCCCTGTATGACCTAGCTGAAATTTTCTTTCTTTTCTTTTTTTGTTTTGTTTGTTTTTGGTTTTGTTTTTTTTTTTTGTTTTTGAGACAGGGTTTCTCTGTGTAGCTCTGGTTGTCTTGACACTCACTCTGTAGTCCAGGCTGATCTCCAACTCCCAGGGATCCACCTGCCTCTGCCTCTACCAAAACTGCTCAGCTGAAATTTTCATTTCATTTTTTGAGACAGTGTTTTATAGTCCAGCCTGGCTTTGACTTTAGATAAAGCTAATCTTGAGTGCCTGATCCTCTTGCCTCAGCCTTAAGTATTGCTGTTACACATAGGTACCCACCCCTACATACCATTATCAAGTTTTGTGTGTTTGGCTGTTTGGCCTATGTGTATGTTTGTGTACCATGTGTGTGCAGTTGCCTAAGGAGGCCAGATGAGGGCATTAGATTCCCTGGAATTAATACATGGACCAAAGCTGTTATGTGGGTACTGGGAATTGAACCTCAGATCCCCTGGAAGAGCAGTCAGTATTCTTAGCTGCTAAGCTATATCTCCTGCCCCAACTTAAAAATTTTTCATTATTCTATATTAATTGTATGCAACAATGAGTTTCAATTGTGACTTTTTCATATGCATATATGTTTGATCATATTCACTCCCTTTATCCCCCCTTGTTTCCTTCTGACTCATTCTTAGCAACTAGTCCTACTTTGTCTTTTGGGGGGCCCTGTGGGTTTAGTTACAATTACAGAAGCATGGCTTAGGGGTTATTTACTGGTGTGTGGACAATTTACCTGTGGCTATACAACTGAAGGAAATATCTTCCTCTCCCAGCAACCATTATCTGTCCATAGGTTTTGGGGGAGGTAGGCCTTGAGCCCTTCCCCTTGTGTTTTAAGACCAGGTCCTGGCAGGGGGTGGTGGTGCACACGTTTAATCCCAGCACTTGGGAGGCAGAGGTAGGTGGATCTCTGTGAATTTGAGGCCAGCCTAGTCTACACAGCTAGTTCCAAGATGGCCAGGAATGTTACACAGAGAAACCCTGTCTTGAAAAACAAACAAATGAACAAGTAAAAAGACCAGGTCCCTTTATGTAGTTAGCCTAGAACTTATTATGTAGCCCCGACTGGTCTGGAACTCACTATGTAGCTCAAGCAGTTACTGGCTTGCTCCAGCATGCCTGCCCACTTAACTCCACTTCTACTACCCACTCTTAGGTTTGCACATTGGATGTCTGTAGGCCAAGGTGGGCTGGTCCAAACTAGTTGGCCCAGATATGACTGCCAGAATGAGCACCAGACAACCTCTAATCCATTATGTTCCTGTTTGCATGCCGAATGATACTCCAGCTTTGTGAGAGTAGCTAGATGGCAAAGAACTAGTGAAGAGTTAGTCCCCAGTTCCCACAGGGTCTCTCCATTCTCAGGAGAGCCATGAGTTTCTCTTTATCATCACCCTTGGATTGGGTTTTGTACCCCAATAGTAGGTTTCTCCCCTGACACAGTAATAAGCCAGATCAATCAAGCCAAATTAAAAAGACCAAGTTTTTTGGGCCAAGCACCCTTGGTGACCTTTCCAGCCCGCAGAAGTGAGGCAGGGGAAGGGAGCAGGAGAAATCACGAGGCAGTTCTTGAGGAAGGGGCTTAAATACTCCATAGGTACAGTCTTGAGCAGGAAGCAGCTTTGGGGGAGGAGCCTGGACTTTTGGCAGTCTTTCCGCAAGGGTCAGGGTTTGGAATGGGGTCGAGCTAGAGACTCCAGCTAAACACCCTTCCCATCCATTCCTTTTATTCTGTGTCTATACGCTTCTGACTCCCAGCACATAGGTCCAAAATTCATGTGAAGACTGTCTCCCACTCTTCATATAATAGTGGGTAAGACTGTGAGTTGCCTTTACTGCTTAATTGGTATTGGCTTGTTATTGACTACAATCTCCCAGAGGAAGAAAGACTCACTTTTGAGTTTAAACATTGGTATTATTTTACATAATTTGTATAAACAATCAATTAGCCCATACCAAGATTTTATTCTGTTCACAAAAAGCTGGGTCATTCCCCCCCCCCCAATCAAGTCAAGTCATAATGCCTATGTTAGGTTTCTTCCCATGAATACATTGAAATGCTATGCAAGTGGTGCTGGAAGAAAAACAAAGTGAGTTGCTGGTCAGTGGAGTTTTTGTGGAGATTAGAGAGTTAATAGCAGTTTCAGTGCACTGTTAATAAACTTGGGTACGGAGAGCTGGTTCAGGGGTACTGCTTTTGCAGAGGATTTGTGTTCAGTGCCTAGAACTCATGTGGGGCAACTAAAAACTATCTGTAATTTCAGTGCCAGAGGTTGTGACACCTTCTGGCCTCCAAAGGTGCTGTACACATGTGCACAAACTTCTGCACATATGTACATAATTAAAAATAAAAGTAAAATTAGTCAAAAGAAACTCTTGTTAAGACAACTGTTCACTATATCTACTATTTCAGTAAGAACTGTTGACTCACACACACAGTTTTCTTCAGTATTGTTATTTTTTATTATTACATTTTATTTATTAAGTGTACATGTGTGGGTGTGGGTAAATGTGCACAAGCTTGTTATTGCTGGTGCTTTTTGATACAGTCTCTCCATTAACGCTGACTGGCCTCAAACGTGGCAGGCATTCTTTCTGCCTCAGCCTCCTCAGTGTTGAAGTTGTAGGTATGAACCAACACTTCCAGCTTACTTAGTTGTAAATTACGGTTCTCATATTAGACAAGATAGGGCATCATAACCATCAGAACAGGGAAAGAAGCATCACTGATTGAACAGGTGGGTGTAATAGGGATTGGGGAGATAGCTTAGTGGGTAGGGCATGTTCTATGCACATGTGAGGATCTGAGTTTGAGTCCACTTAGGATCCACACACAGTGAGTGTGTTATTCCAGTGCTCTTGATGGATTCCGGAAGGAGAGATCCTGTCTCAAACAAGGTCGACCCCACTCCTGTGACGTGCATGTGTCCTGGCACTTAGACACATGAAGTGGGGAGGAACTGGGAGGACTTGGAAGGGCAAAGAATATGATCAAAGTATGTTGTATGGAAAAGATTTTTAAAAACGAGCAAGAGAGAAATCCCTGGTTGGCTCTCAAATCACTGTGTGGCTGAGGTCTGCAGCTTGCTTTCCCTGGAGATGGGTGGGTCTGTCTCTCTCTGCCTCTGGGTAGGAAAAGAGAAGGCGTTGTTTTGTGAAAACAATGGGAATTTAGTCAAGGAAATGCAAACCTGTTGGTTCTTGCCATCATTTGACTGCATCAGGACAGAGCCCAGACTCTGTCTTGTCTGTACTAGAGTGTGTACTTTTTGTGGTGTGGTGTCGAGTGAGTGAGTTAATATTCAAATCTACTTTCTGTGACGTGCCAGAGAGGCGGTAGGTTGGGGGTACTGTGGGAGCAGCAGGATGACTTTGGTTTGCCATAGTAAAAATAAAGTCTTGTCCAAAGGTAGTGGAGCATGCATTTGATCCCAGCAGCACCTAGGAGACAGAGACAGGCAGATTTCTGAGTTCCATGGCAGCCTGGTCTACAAAGCAAGTTCCAGGATAGCCAAAGCTGTTATATAGAGAAACCCTGTCTCGACAAACAAACAAATAAATAAACTTACTTTTGTAATTCTGTTGTTTTATTTTTAAGACAGGCTTTGCTGGCCTCCAACTTATAGAAATCTCCTGCCTCTGTCTCCCAAGTGCTGGGATTAGAGTTAAGAACCATCACACTTGGCCTTGTAAAATTAACATTGAAGGAGCTGGAGAGATGGTTCAGTGGTTAAGAGCACTGGCTTCTCTTTCAGAGAACCCAGGTTCAATTCCCAGAACCCAAATAGCAGCTCACACTGTAATTTCAGTTCCAAGTGATGTAATCCTTCTTCTGACCTCCCCAGGCACCAGGCATGGACATATAGACATGTAGGCAAAACACCTGTACACATAAAGTAAAACATTTACAAAATTAACACTTAATTGAATTTTGTTAATGTTTTGGGGTTGGAAATGAACCTTGGTTGGTAGACTGCTTGTCTATTTTTCATGAAGCTCTGGGCTCAATCCTACTATCATATTGTTATGAATAACAGTCAAGTTGTACCCACTATTATTCCTTACATCACTTACCAGCTGTTTAAAATGTCTTTTAGGAGATTGCACTGTGATTTAGCATAAAAGCAAAAAGAGAAAAACAAACAAAACTTGTGTGTGAAGGAATGAGTGGGAAGCAGGCCCAGGGTGTGTGTGTTGGACTTTCTGTGAGACAGAACACTTAAAACACTGGAGGAGTGACCTGCAGTGTGAAATTCTCGTGCAACACTACAACCAAATGCTTTATGTTCCGGAAAATAGAAGGTGCCAGGAGTGGATTCAGCCATGTGTAGTTTTGTTGCTGAGAAACATGCAAAAGAATTGCCTGTTGAATGCTGGGAAATACATCTGGAATTGCTGGGTTCTTCAGCATATGAGAGAAAGTTTCAGCTGCAAGAAGCTGGGGTAAGCGACTGGGACTGTCACTAGGCCCTGGAATAATTCCAGTGGTAGCAGGTTTTCCTCTGGGAGTAACTAATGGCACCTTTGAGTCAGTCAAATGCTGCAGTATTGACCCTCCTATGTCCTGATGATAGCTTTTTAGAACATATTGTACTGAAGTAATCAACTCTTGATAATATAAAGGGTGGCAAAATTTTAAAAATAGAAGTTTATTACCATGCAAAGTTCAAGGTCAAAATAGGGGGAAAATGTTTTTTGAGGGCATTTGCTCCTGTCTTTGTCTCCTTAGAGGCCCTTTGAGCACACCCACCTCAGCAATAACTTTGTGTGAGTTTTTTCTTCCACGGGTTTCTTAGGAGGGTTTGCTGTGAGAGTTGAGTGGAAGCAGCCTCAGTTAGTGCTTGCAGACTGTTGAGAACAGCACAAGGCTGTAAGTAAGTGGTGCATGTTAGCACTGTGCATCATGGTGGTTGATGACATGCAGCAATTCCAGATGAAGTTGTGATTATTGGGATTTGTTTTTCATTTCCGCCTGTGTTCTAGTTTGATATTATCAGGCTCCTCCTGTCCCCTCCCATTCTTCCATGACTTTGGGGGTATGCGTGTTTTTCTTTTCTTTCTTTCTCTCTCTTTCTTTTTTTTTTTTTTTTTTTTTTTTTTTTGAGACAGGCTTTCTCTATGTAGTTTTGTTGCCTGTCCTGGATCTCGCTGCCTGTCCTGGATCTCGTTTTATAGACCAGGCTGGCCTCGAACTCACAGAGATCCGCCTGGCTCTGCCTTCCGAGTACTGGGATTAAACGTGTGTACCACCACTGCCCGGCATGAGTATGTTTGTTGATTTTTGTTTTCCATAAAATTTTGTAGACTCTAGATTCACATACTTTTTGTTTTAACATGGTGAAATTAATGGAATTAGAATTCATCTGGAAGGAAATTAATGCTTTATTTAAAAAAAAAAAAAAAAAAAAGCTTACATTTTCTGTTTTTTACCAAGCCTAAATCTCAGCCCCTCTGGCCTGATAATCAGCCCATTTCTGGTGGATGGGATTGTCAGGATCCGTAATATTGAAGACTGCTGTCTCAGTGGAAAGATTCATTTCTAGCTTCTGACCAGAGAATTTGTGACGAGAAAGGCCTGGGGAGGGCTGTCCAATCAGTTGTTTCTAGTTGTGGTATTAAGGTTGCCAGCGGGCCCTCAGCTGTTGAAGACCATAGGATACTGTTTCGGTTACAGCTGGCAGTAAATGGAGACCTTCTCTCTGAGCCATGACTGAGTGAACTTACTGGTGAGGCCTGCAGTGTTGTCCTGGCACAACCTTAGTATGGAATAAACGAGATTGTTGCTTACTGGCATAACCTATAACTGTTTTGTTTCCGTGTTGGCCAGCCAGTTGTTTCTGTTGAGCTGTCCCTGTCCATAGGTGCTTGTGTTGGCTCTGACTGTGCGGCTGGATGTTAGTTAGGTTTCTCCGTGGGTCAGATTAATGGAAGCATTCATTCCATAGCTCAGTCTTCTGGGAATTATACGTCTTATTTGATAATTCAGGAAGTGCTAGCTTTAGCTACACTTCCTTTGTAAGTTAGTGGTAGCAGCCATTTGTTAATTACCTGGTTAGAAGCTTATTGTCAGTGAAAAATGACACACACACAAATGGCATCCACAGGAAAGCTTAAAATAGCTCATCCTCACATCCATGCAGATTCCCTGGACTCCTTATCTGACCTACTGACGCACTGTCCCAGGGAGGAGAGCCCAAGGCTCCTCAAGGCTGACCAATTCCGACTGTCCCGTTGGTATTTGGAGTTCTGTGGAGTCATAGTTCTCTTGTAACTGCCCAAAGTATTTTCTGTGACAGAATGATAGATTCTGCATTTTAGAACGTGTCTGACCATCAGTAACTTGCTTGTGGAGCTTGTCAGCGCTTTAAAGTGTAAAATGCAAGTCTCTTTGGGCTTGTCTGTCAGAGAGGTACCCAGGTCTGCTTTCCGACTGATAAGATTTTATTTGTTTCTCAAAAACAGAGCTGCCAGATGCTGTTAAATCAGTTGCGAGAAATCACAGGCATCCAGGATCCTTCCTTCCTTCATGAAGCATTAAAGGTTGGTTTCCAGTCCCAACTTAGCCGACAGGCTCTGAAGCGGCTTTCCACCTCACAGGTGTGTCAGTTCAAGCTATTTTTATACCAGGCCAGAACATAGGAACAGAAACCCTACAGGTCAGCTGCTTAGTTTCCTCGACAGAGAAATGTTAAGAAGATGGTGGGAACTTACAGTTGGGGAAGCCTGTGGGAATCCTGTCCTCATGTGCTTCATGTGTGTAGACCTTGTATGGATCCTCAGTGCAAACAAAAAAACCTAAAAAATATTCCAGCAGAGAAGTTGGCTGCTCTTCAGGTGTGATGCTGTTATTGGTGAGCATTGTGGTTATAATTTGAAAAGATACATTCTAAATGTTACCCAAGGAAATGGTAAGACACTTTGCTTCAGACTAGCCAGCAGGTGTAGGCAGTATAGATAAAGCATGACTGGCTGTGACTGGAGAATGTTGAGGGCAAGCAAAGGGTGTAGGAGGTTCAGTTCCTCTATCTATTGTACCTTTTAGAATATTTTCCTGGTAAGAAGTTTGAAACAGATATGCCTCCTTTATAAAATGCGGTGACTACTAATGACTCTACTGTCCAGGCTGACTTGTCACCTGTGTTGGCTCCCAGTCCCCTTTTGTGACTCACTGTGCCATAACTGGGCTGTGAAGTTAGGCTCCTGGAGCTGTGACTGCACCATCCATGGAGGCTGTGGTTTGCTTTTCATGTTGTGAAAATCCGAGCACCTTGCGATTGGCTGTCACTTGGTACAGCTCCATGCATCAGGCTTCCTGCCTTCACTGTCTTCCTCTGCTCTCTGCCCTGGAGCCATGCTCAGGCTCACTCATTGTGTCTCCCTGGTAGTAAAAGAGTAACACCCCACATGCTGCTCACTGCCAATTCTGCATGCTTTCCTTTTGGATTTTGTGATTTTTTTTCTTCCTCGTAGGCCAGTAATGGTGACATCACCCAGGCTGTCAGCCTTCTCACTGACCAAAGAGTCAAGGAGCCCAGTCACGACCCAGCTGCTACAGAGTCATCTGAGGGTGAAGGGAGTGCTACCAACAAAGGACTGCTAGCAAGTAGGTCCCTGCCTTGGTCCTTCTCCACACTGGCCCTCTGGCTAGTCCCAGAGCCATCGCTGAGAGCCAGGCCTGAGAGAAAGCTTTGCAGTGGTTTCTCTCTTGTTGTCTCACTGTGTAACCCAGGCTGACTTTACATGGTTTTTCCTTCTTGACTAGTTTTAGTTGCTTACTAGGTCATAGGCCAGCTTCATAAAGTGTGTCCTCCGTTGACTCTAGAAAGCAGTTGACTATCCTTTGCTAGGATATTTTATATGCAGCTGATGTTTTACAATGATAAAGGTTATTAACCTCCAGATACAGAATGTATTTTTGAGATGTGGAATATTAGTGAATTTTATTTATTTATTTATTTTGTGTGTGTGTGTGTGTGTGTGTGTGTGTGTGTGTGTGTGTGTGTGTGTAGGCCAGAGGTTTACTTCAGGTGTCTTTGTTTATCACATTCTACCTTATTTATTTTTAAAGTTCTATTTATTTTTATGTATATGAATGTTTTGCTTGTGTGTACATGCCTAGTGCCCCTCAGAGGCTGAAAGAGGGTATTGGATCCCTAGAACTGGAGTTATGGATGGTTGTGAGCCACCATGTGGGTGCTGGGGCCAGCCCCTCTACCTTATTTATTTTTTGAGACAGGACTGCTCACTGAACCTGGACACATGAGTTGGCTAGGCAGCTGGGCCACTGAATCCTTTAGGAAACCTACTTCCCTTGCCTCCTGGGGCTGAGACTGTAGGCATGTG
This sequence comes from Onychomys torridus, assembly GCF_903995425.1. Taxonomy (NCBI): domain Eukaryota; kingdom Metazoa; phylum Chordata; class Mammalia; order Rodentia; family Cricetidae; genus Onychomys; species Onychomys torridus. The sequence goes on from NC_050449.1 coordinate 42,499,694, forward strand.
CTTAGCATGCCTATCCTTTTCTGTGGGTGCTGGGATCTGAGCTCTTTCTTATGCTTAAGCAGCATGCACTAAGCAGTGATCCATCTCCCCAGTCTCTAATGAATTGTATTAGTAGCTTACTTCTGAATTGTTGGGGAGGGTAAGATTACAATTCAATGATAAGTTGTTTGTTTGACTTGTAGACAGTTACAGGATTGTGTACAGAGGAGCCCCTGTGGTGAGACCTAGGGAATGCGTACGGTTTAGAAAATGTTTGTAGCTTTTCTTACTTCCTATACACAAACTAATCACATTTCTATTTCCTAACAGAAGTGATAGACCTTACTCATGACAACAAAGATGACCTTCAGGCAGCCATTGCATTGAGTCTACTGGAGTCTCCTAAGATTCAAACTGATGGCCGAGAACTTAATAGGTTGTTGCTTTAATTTATGCTTTTTGTTCCCTGTGGTTTGTTGCTTTGTTGTAGTATGTTCTGGGAAAGCTGCTCAGGGGTCATTCTGTTCCTTTATTGCACCAAGATCAAGTTTCTTTAAGGAGCAATTTTAGCCTATTATTCAGTTGTCCATCCTCCCCTCCCACCCCCCATCCGTCTGTTTGTCTGTCTGTGTTTGTTTTTGATTTGGGTTTTCAGAGTGACCTGGAACTTACAGCCTTTCTGCCTGATCCTCCAGAGTGCTGGGATTCCAGGTGTGTGCCACCACTCTGGCTTTTAGTTCACTTTGAAAAGCCAAGCACAGAGGATTTTGAGTAGAAGCCTGCAAAATTTAGTTTTTTTCCAATTACTAAGGAAAAACAACAGCCTAGCCTAAGTACCTGATAAATATAGCCACTGACAGGCTGGGGGCTATCACTGTTGTCTCAGGTGAGCAGAATTAGCATTGGCACTTGTCTTGTGTGGTTCACAGACATCCAACTGTAAACCTGCTTTGATTTCTGGACTTGTTTCCTTACACCTCTTGAATTTCTTTTCCAGAGCAACAGAACAGAGTATTCTGTGCTAGGCAGTCTGGAGGCTCCTAGCTTTGCACGGTGCCTCTTTCCCCTTTCACTGGCAAGCCCTTTTACAGGGTATCAAGGTTGAACGAAAACCTTTAATGTGGTAGGCTTGAATAGCCTTATTTTCATTGAGGATCTTACTAGAAATGGTCTCTGTTATGGAGGGGCTTCAGTCTGAATTTAAACCTCGATTTTCACTTACATGAGGAACTGTTAGGTAGACAGTGGTTGTCCACTGGATGGTTTTTCTGGCATTTGAATCATCTGTGCAACATTACCAATATCATCCTCTGTATAGTAAATCACTCTTTAAACTTTTTTTCTTTTGATATGTATATTGGCATACTACAGAATACATGAGACAAACTCTGCAGAAACTAAACGCTCAAAGCGAAAACGCTGTGAAGTTTGGGGAGAAAACCACAATCCCAATAACTGGAGGAGAATGGATGGTTGGCCAGTTGGCCTGAAAAATGTTGGCAACACATGTTGGTTCAGTGCTGTTATTCAGGTATGGTGGGTTTTTTTGTTTTTGGTTTTAGTTTTTTGGTTTTTCGAGACAGGGTTACTCTGTGTAGCTTTGCACCTTTCCTGGATCTCACTCTGTAGACCAGGCTGGCCTTGAACTCACAAAGATCCGCCTGCCTCTGCCTCCCGAGTGCTGGGATTAAAGGCATGCGCCACCACCGCCCGGCTCAGGTATGGTGTTTTTAAGAGCTGTTTTCTTCTGGATATAATTTAATAACTTGTTAAAGTGAAAGATGCGAAGTATGACTTAGAAAGTTAAAACAAGGCTAGCCAGACAGTTCAGTGGGTAGAGGCACTTGCTGTCAAGCTCGGGAACATGAGTGTGATCAAGACCCCACATGGTGGGAGAAAAGTACTGACTCTTGCAGGTTGTCTGATCTCTACTTGGCATACCTGTGTTAAGGACACACTGTAGTTACTTTGTGTTTTTGATTGAGAATTTATGATGTCTAAACTAGGAAGTGCTGAAATACAACAAATACATTAAGTGTTTAGGGTCAGCCAGCAATTAATGAGTACTGTTCAGGGTAGCCTGGAGTAGTGGCATAGCAGATAGGTATCCTGGAAAGAGAGAAGTATAAATACTCTTTTTCATTATGTAGCCCAGGCTGGCCTTAAATATGTGATTCTTTTGCCTGTATCTGCCAAATGCTGGGATTATAGGTATGTACTACCGTTATAGGAATGTACCACTATGCCCACCATATGCATGGATTCAGTAAATTATAAATACAGGTATAGACACATCCATCTATCTACTCCAGGGTGTTGTGTGTGCTAGACAAGCACTCTGTTGCCGAGCCACATCCTCAGCCCTGTGAAAACACTCTTTTGGGGATGAGATCCTGCAAGAGAAGAATGAGAAAGATTGCAGGCCTAGCTGGAGTAACCAGGTAGTTGAGTGCTGTTTGACATAAGAGGAGTCGTTTGTGTGTGCTGGAAGCTGCCAGTAAGGCTGTGGATGTACTCAGTTTATGATGCCTATGTTTTACATCCTTGTATGAGATGCTACATAGTTAATTTAACTGTATGCATTTCTAGATCAGAAAAGAATACAGTTGAAGTAAAGCCAAGTGGGTGGGTGCATTTCCTTAGAGAGAACTAGCTATCAAGAAGTATTTCCCATGGCTGGAGAGATGGCTCAGCAGTTAAGAGCACTTGTTAGTCTTGCAGAGCACCTTGGGTTTGCTTCCCAGTACCCTCGTGGTGTCTAAACCACCCCTAACTCCAGCTGCAGGGGTCCAGCACCCTCTTCTGAACTCTGTGGGCACCAGGCATACACGTGGTACACATATATTCTATATAAGCAAGACACTAATGCAATAGAACAAAATACACTTAAAATATTCCTGACACCATAAGCCTCATGTGACCACAGTATCATTCCTTCTCCCTGCCTGCAGCCTTGTTCATCAAATGGTTCTGTGGCATCCAACCCGCTGCTCAAAAGCCAAAACACTTCAAACATAGTTTACTGTGCCTGGCTCTGATTAGGACCTGGGAAACAGCAGTGACTAAAACAAAGCCCATACTCTCCTGGAGTTTACTTTAAAACAGTGAGTTGATCAGTCAACAGAATCAGGTAGTAGTAAGTGCTACAAAGGCATTGTGAAGGAGAGTAAGGGTGCCTCAGCTAGAGAGAAGGAGCTGCTGCTTCTCTGGCTTGGTCAGGGATGGCTTGACCAATAAGGAGACTTTTAAGCAGAAGTGTGAAGATGGCTAGGGTTTGGGTCATATAGTTACAGAACATTTGTGAGTAAAAAGCAGAAAATAAATAACCCATGTGAGAGCAAGACTGCTAGAACTGGCTGGTTAAGAATGGAGAGTGGGGGTGGGTTGGGGAGAACTGGCTCCTGCAAGTTATCCTCTGACTTCACACACATTACCTGATGTGTGGGCTGCTTCCCTAGCCCCCAGGAAATATGCACTTGAACTGGAAAGCAAAGTGTATGTCATGGGGAACAAAGCAGGTGAGGTGGCTCAAGTCTGTAATCAGCACTTTTGAGGCTGAGGCAGGAAGGTTGCTGCAAGTCTGAGGCCGGCCTGGGCTATCAGCCAAGACCTTTGCGACCCTGTCATTTCAAACAAACAGACAAACAAACAAACAAAAAGGTAGAATTAGGACTCTTACCAGTCAGTTACTTCCTGCATCTATCTTATGTATGTGTGGAGACAGATACACACTAGATTCATAATGCCCTTAACCTTTACTCATGTGAGAGATGCCGAACAAGCTTATGTTTTCTTTATGAACTGATTTAGGCCATATTTTTTCTTTTGAGAAGTTGGTGAAATGACAGATGGATTTGGAATAGTTGTTGAAGGTTATAGGAAAACCAGTTGCAGTAGGCTATCATATACAAAGCCCCAGGTGTTTCAGACTTTGGAATTAGAGACGTTCAACTGACAGTTTGTGTAAACACTCTAAAGTCGGAAAGACTGCAGTCTGATCCTGACCTGTGAGTTACTGCGGTGAGAAATCAAATAGAGGGCCAGTTTAAGGTTTAAGATGGGTGACTGAGAGCCACGCCTGGTGGTACACACCTCCCGTTGGGACTCAGGAAGCTGAAGCAAAAGGACGCTTGGCCCTAAAACTCACTGTCTACTGCAGGCTAGCTTTGAACATGAGGCAGTCCTTCGGATTTAGTGTCCTGGTGCTGAGATGATAGGCCCGAGCTTGCATGGCCAGCTTCTGTCACCTACAAAAAATGTATTTCTGAGATTGTTCATGTTGGTGCACATATTTTTGTCAGTTTATTTTCCTGCAGCTTAGTACATAAATTATGGTTGTATTTCTATGTTGTTGTTGTTGTTGTTTTTAAGGATTTTTTATTTTTATTTTTGGTTTTTCAAGATAGTGTTTCTCTGTGTAGTTTTGCACCTTTCCTGGAACTCACTTGGTAGCCCAGGCTGGCCTCAAACTCACAGAGATCTGCCTGGCTCTGCCTCCCGAGTGCCACCACTGCCTGGCCGGCTAAGGATTTGTTTTTATTTGTGTCCATGTCTGCATATGCATACCATGTGCATACAGGTGCCCAGGTAACCAGAGAAAGAATGCTGCATTCCCTGTAGCTGTGGTTATGGTGGTTATATGACATCCTTTGTGGGTGCTAGGAACCAAACTTCAGTCCTCTGAAGGAGTTAAGTGCTCTTAACTCCAGCTTCTACAATATCTGTTTTGGGGGGTTTTGTTTGTTTGTTTGGTTTGGTTTGGGGGAGGGGGGATTTGAGACAGGGTTTCTCTGTGTGACAGTTCTGACTGTCCTGGAACTCATACTGTAGACCAGGCTGGCATGGAATTCACAGAGATTCTCTTGTCTCTGTCTCCTGAGTGCTGGGATTAAAGGCGTGTGCCACCACTGCCCACCTACAGTATCATTTTAATGACACATAATTTTCTTTCTTTCTCTCTCTCTCTCTCTCTCTCTCTCTCTCTCTTTCTTTCTTTCTTGACAGGGTTTCTCTGTGTAGTTTTGGTGCCTGTCCTGGATCTCGCTTTGTAGACCAGGCTGACCTTGAACTCACGAGATCTGCCTGGCTCTGCCTCCCAAGTGCTGAGATTAAAGACGTGAGCCATTGCTACCTGGCATAATTTTCTGTTACTAATGTTTATATCTATATGTATTAATCTAGTATTGTTTATTCCTCTTTTTAGGCATTATTTTGTTTTTTTACCTAAAAGAATTTATGTTTATATTATTTTTTGTGTATAATCATTTTCTTAAAAGGAGAATTGCTAGATTGACAGTTATGCATACTTTTAAAAATGAAAGAAAATATTTATTTAGAGACAGGATTTCACAGTGTAGTTATTGGCCCGAAATTCAGTATCCCAGGGTGGTCTTGAACTCACTGTATTAGTTTTGCCTCAGCTTCCTGAGTACTGGGGTTATGGACTGAGCTACCATGCCTGGCTTTGAAATCTCCACTTCTAATTATACATGCAATAGTCTCAGCAGTCAGAAGGCTGAGGCAGGAGGATCAGGAGTTTAAGGCCAGCCTAAATTATCTAATAAGATCCTGTTAGATAATTTAAAAACAACAACAACAACAACAAAAACACAACAAAGCAAAAAAACTAAAATTGTTTTGAAAGGGGCTGAAAATGAATTTCTTTCTTTTAGTCTCTCTTTCAGTTGCCTGAATTCCGAAGACTTGTTCTCAGCTATAGTCTACCACAGAACATGCTTGAAAACTGTCGGAGTCACACTGTAAGTTGGCACTGAGGCAGATTCTATGTTGCTGGACTGAATGTGCTGACTATGATAGACTTCGCCTTGTGCTGATACTCATGTCATTGTTAAGTCTCTCTCTTCCCTCCTTTGTGTAAGAATAAGAGTTTAGGAAAGTGTCCAGTGAGTAGGAATACAATAGGAAAACAGTCCCCACAGCAGTGAGGTACTATTCTGGCCTTAGTGCTGTGCTGTGTCCCGGGAACACTCAGAAGCTCTGTTCCAGTGCTACCCTCTCTCCCGCCATTGGCTGCTGATGTCAAGGGATACAGAGCAGAGGCCTGGCCCTTCTTAGAGACTTCAGTGTGCTCTGATTGCATTCTTCTTACCACCTTGCTGTAGTGCATTCTCTTAAGGTTGTGGGCAGGCAAATATCAGAGTATTCTGTCTGCTCCACAGCATGTCCCCTGACTTCTTTTTTTTTTTGAATGTCGAATGCCGTTTATAGAAGGAGGGAGGGGGTCTTAAATACAGGCTTACAGAACAATGGGAGAACCCTGCAGGGAAGAAGTTTGCTTCTGATGTTTTACAATCTTGCATCTAAGCTGTTAACATCCAATATGCTGGATACACAGACGAGGAGCTTCCCTTAAGCATTCAAGAGGGTGGAATCTCGCAGAGAATTAGCATATGGAGGATATCAAGGTCAAGATCAGCAAGCAAGGCAACAGTTACCCAAAACAGGGGCCAGGGACCTACAGGTCCCCCCCCCCCTTTTTACTAAACAATGAGCTTCTGACTTAGGTTGTGTGGGACGTCAGCAGGTCACCTTACCTGTCATGGAGACACCTGTCCAGGCCACACAGGCTTTCTGTCTTAGGTTGGTGAGTGCCCTCCCCCAGGCATTACCCGTCTCTGAATACTCATTATTATACAGTCCCCTGGCTTCTTACTCTTTGCTCTAGAGTAACACCTTGCTGTCCTTATCTGGTCCCTCTTTGTTAATCTGACTGATCAAGAGCTTGGTAAATGTGAATTAGAGACTGGTTATTGATAACTTTTCTCTTTATTTGTTCAAAACTTTCCAAATGAGATCTTATAAGGTGGCTGTATTTTCTATAGGAAAAGAGAAATATCATGTTTATGCAAGAGCTTCAGTATTTGTTTGCTCTGTTGTTGGGATCAAATCGAAAATTTGTAGATCCTTCTGCAGCCCTGGATCTGCTGAAGGGAGCCTTCCGGTCATCAGAGGAGCAGCAGGTAGTTGGTAGTTTTGTTCTCTTGTTTTATTTCAAGCTTGATATTTTAAGTCACCCTTTGCTAATGTGATACTGCTGTTTTCATTGTTATTGTGTGACAGGCTCTGAACAAAGCTAGGCAGGATGCTGCAAGTACCTCCGTTTGCCTTTTATTTTACTCTCAGAAAATGTGCTGAGAGAGAGTGCATGCTGTGTGTCCATGGGCATGAGTGAGAGGTTACATGGGGTTCTGCCAGTCTGTGTGCATGAATAAGATTTACACAGGATACTGGCACTGCTGAAGGAGGAAGAAATGGTGGGAGAAAGAGCAGCCTAGGTGGGCTTGATGGCTCATGCCTTACTCCCAGTACACAGGTGTCAGAGGCAGGAGAGAGATTACTACACATTGACAGCTAACTTGGTCTACACAGTAAGTTCCAGGTCATCTAGGGCTACTTAGAAAGATGTCTCCAATAACCAGGGGGATTTAAAAAACAAAACAAAACAAAACAAACAAACAAACAAACAAAAAAACAGAGTTAACAGAGGCTGTTGAAGCAAGAAGGAATTTGAAAAGTAATTCAGTGAACCATAGCAAAGGACAATTGAGAAAAGTCAAGTCCTTTGTCTCATGTCCGAGGTAGAAATCTTAATTTGGTTTGGATTTTGAGACAAATCTCAGTATTGAACCCAGGTGGACTTTGAACTCCTGATCCTCCATCCAGCTTTAGCCTCCTGAATATGGAATTATAGGCTTGCAACATCACTCTGGGATAGAAATCCTTTTTCAAACCACCTAAAGCTGAATTCAGCAGCTTTTCTGAGCAGCAGTCTTCTCTTTTAGTCATGGAATCTTTCCTTTCTCCACCTGCCACTAAACTCCAAGCTGTTGCACCGGCCTCTTTCTGCATCTAGTGTTAACCTGCTCTCCAGTTAATGGCCATGTAGTGAACCAGTGTTCTCAAGACAGTGTGTAAAGTTGCCTTTCTCCATCAGTTTTCATAGCATTCTAGAGGACTCTAGTCCGCTCTTTGGGTCTTTTTAAAAAATACCTAATAGGAGATGGTGTTTGTTTTTCTGTCACACACAGATGTGGCCAGCCCTACAGAGTTCCACTTCCTTCCTGACCTAGCTTAGTCAGATCTCACCAATGCCCTGCAGTTTGCCTCTAGTCACTGGGCTCCCTGTTCCTGTGTCTTATGCAAGTTTGCCCCTTAAAAAGGAGATTATGTCATAGGAGTAGAATCTTTATTTGTAGGCTTAAGGGCAAACCTTCATTTCCCTGAGTACAGTATTGCATCTAACTTACTGCAATTTGTGCCTCTCTTGTAGCAAGATGTGAGTGAATTCACACACAAGCTCCTGGATTGGCTGGAGGATGCGTTCCAGCTAGCTGTTAATGTTAAGTGAGTGTTGAGGGTTTGTCTGCACATCCTTCCGACTCACATTGACCACTGAGAATTATGGTGGGGAAAAGTCACTCTTCTCAAGTAGAAATTGCTGGTGTTTTCCAAACCTCTTGCTGGCCACTGAGCTATTCCTCCTTATATAGCCCTGTTTTGGCTTTCCCTCCAGTGATCTAGCCTGTCCCCTAACCTGCAGCCTTTTTTTCCCCTTTCTCGTGAAAGATCCCCAACTAACTGAGTGGTTATAAGATGTAATTGAAAGCAAGTAAATGGGTCCTAGATGTGGATGTGGTGTATGATATGGAACCATTAGGTTTAATGTCACTCACCTGTGGCATCTCCTTAGCATTCACGGAGGATGGGGGTCAGTCACCCCAGACAGGGCCACAAGGATATGTGTCATTCTTATATGGCTACCAAGAACCTGCTTTTGAAAAAAGACTGAGGTTGGAGAATAAAAGTACCATGAAATAGTTTGCAACTGGGAACTTACAGAGTTAACTCCAATGTAAGATAGGCTTTAGAAAAAGAAAAGTTGCATCCTAATTCTATTGTACAACTCTGGGGGAGTTTATTCTTTACTACTCTGCTATTATCTACCTTATATATACATATCATCAGGCATAGGTGTCTATAGCAGATGTATGCAAACATTTGTATATATACATTTGTCACCATATGTGACTCCATACTTTGAAGGTCAGGGTTCACACATTGCATTTCCAGCACAGTGTCAGGCATCTTCTTGTCAGTCAGTGTCTGCACTGAACTAAGCCCTTGCTTCCTTAGATGCCATGTGGCAGCTGTGGTTAATGAAAGTAGACTACTGTTGTTTCTGAAGACACTTGGGTTTTGTGAACATGTATTTGATTCAGCTGACACAGAATTGTCTGTCTCTCTTTTAAATAGCAGCAATCCCAGGAATAAATCTGAAAATCCCATGGTGCAGCTGTTCTATGGTACTTTCCTGACGGAAGGGGTTCGAGAAGGTAAAGTCTGTCCTGTGGGTTGGTTCTTATCTGTGACTGATCCTCACTGCTGTGTCCTTTCAGGGAGACAGGGTAGACCTGAAAGTCCAGCAAAGCCTGGGCTGAACAGTGGCTCAGCCTTTTCTTTTTCTTTTTTCTTTTTCTTTTTTCTTTTTCTTTTTTGTCCCCAGAGCTGAGGACCGCATCCAGGGTCTTGTGCTTGCTAGGCAAGCGCTCTACCGCTGAGCTAAATCCCCAACCCCTGCCTTTTCTCTTTGTGACTATGGACACACAGTCTGGAGCTCCAGCATCCTTAGTCTCTCTCATCTGTGCAGTGGACACAGTCTTGTCCTAGAACTGTCATGTTAAATTGTGTGATGTCTGTGTTGATGGCAGTGATGCTACTTAATTTTTTCTGTTGCTTTTCCTGATGGAACATCCAATCTCAGATTTTATGGAGTCAAACTGCCAGAAATGCTTGTCTGCACTGGATATTTAGGTAAACTGTTGGCTGGGCACATAATTTTTATTTATTTATTTGTTTGTTTGTTTGGTTTTTCAAGACAGGGTTCTTTTGTGTAGTTTTGGTGCTATCCTGGCTCCCGCTCTGTAGATCAGGCTGGCCTTGAACTCATAGTGATCCCTGGCTCTGCCTCCCGAGTACTGGGATTAAATGCGTCTACCACCATCCCCTGACAACATTCATTCATTCATTTGTTTGTTTATTTAATTATTTTTTGGTTGCAGGATTTTGACTATGTACAAATTGAATGGTATCAAATTCTCTGAATTCAGCAGCTTGTGAACCCAAAGCCATTCCCTGCATAACCTCTGTCTGCTCTTCCTCCTCATTTTTATTCATTTTTGATGTTTGGTGTTTTGATGTGGTTTGTTATGAGTGTGTGAGGTTTTTTGTTGCTGTTGTTTTTATTTCTTGAGACAAGGTCTCATATATAATGTAGGCTAGCCTAAAATTTACATGCAGCCTAGGGTGAAACTTCAGATCCACACCAGTCCTCCTGATTCAGCCTCCCATGTGATTCCCTCCTGCACCACCACTGGGGCTTAGTTTTTAAATGTATTGTCTGTGTTTATTTTTGTTACTGGGACTTGAACCCAGACTTTATGCTGCATTCTTACTGATACACCAACAGCCCCTGATAATATTAGAAACATAACCCAGTACTACCATATATTAGCATTACTCTGTTGCTGTGATAAAAATACCATGACCACGGAAACTTATAGAAGAAAATGCTTTGGCTTATGGTTCTGGAGGGTTAGAATCTGTAATAGTGGGGACAACATGGCAGCAGGAAGGGAAGAGATTACACCTTTCACTGCAAGGCTGAAGCAGCCAAAGCAGCTGGAAGCAGGGCAAAGGCTATTAATATGAACTGTTAAAGTCAGCCTCCAGTGACGTACTTCTAACAAGGCTATCCCCTCAGCCTCCCCAAACAGGTGTTCAAATGTTTGAACCTGTTGGAGACATTTCTCATTTAAACTCAATTCTACCCCCTGGCCCCCAGAGATTCATGGCCATATCATAATACAAAATGTATTTAGTCTAACTTCAAAGTCTTCTATAGTCTTTCACAGTCTTCAACACTATTTAAAAGTCCATAGTCTCTTCTGAGACTCAAGACAGTCTCTTAATTGTAACCCCTTAAAAAATCAAAGGACAAATTACATACTTTCAACATATAATGGCACTCAATACACATTCTCGTACCAAAAGGGAGGAATGGGGGCATAGTGAGAAAATACTGGATCAAAACAAGACCAAAACCCATCAGGACAAATGCCAAATCCTGTAGCTCAGTGTCTGGTATCTGAGACTTCAGCTTTAAAGGGCTTAATGTCTCTCAAGTCAGCACCACATGGACAACAGATATCGCCAAGTTTAGCTGTCAGCTTGGGATGGATCCTTGCCTCCTTGAATCACCTTAGCAGAAGCTTTTGTTCTTTTTGCTTTCTGGGAGCTCCCTGTTACAAGTTGGAAGCTTCCTGGGCAAGGGCTTGCCCTAAAGAAGCCCTTCTCTTTGTCCTAGCACAGAGCAGGCATCTCCTTAAAGGAATTGATCTCCTAACAATTACAGCCTTTCTTCCAGCATATGCCTTGGCTGTAACTCTCCAAACTAAACATTTTGTATTTCTTTCTGCCCCACTTACCTTTTTTTTTTTTCCACAGTAGACCTGTCCAAGCATTAACAATAATAAACATGCCATAAATTCAGCATTATGCAGTCTTGAAATTTTTCTGCCGAATAAATCAGCTCATTATGTTTTAATTTTGCCTTGGGCAAGTTCCTAGGACAAGGGCAGAAGGCAGCCTAGATTCTTTGCCAATATCACAGGACTGGCTTCTGGGTGCTGTTAGTCCTGGCTTTCCTCTGAAACCTCTAGAGCCAACCCTCCATAGTCCTCGTTACTCTCAGTACTATTGTCTTTTAGGCTCCTGTTAGAATAGTCCTTTAAGCTCTGCCTGTAACATTCAACATTTTCTAGTTCAGAATTCCAGAGTCTTCCACATTCCTCCCCCAAACAGCATGGTTAGGTTCTTATAGCAATAAGCCAACAAGATGGCAACTCTCTGATACCAAGTTCTGCACTAGTTACTTCTCTGTTGTGATAAAATTACATGACCAAAGCAAATTATGGAGTTTAATTTTGGCTACTGTTCCAGAAGGATAAGTGTCCATCCTTGTGGGAAGGTGTGGCAGCAATCAGCAGCAGGGTGGCAGGAACTGGAAGCTAAGAGATAATATTTTTAACTGCAGACTTGAAGCAGAGAAAGCAAACTGGGAGTAAGATGAGGCTATGAACTCCGGAAGGCCACTTTGGATGATGTGCTTCCTCCATCAAGGCCTAAGCCTACAATAAACAGTACACAAACTGGGGAGGAAGTTCAGATTCCTGAGCCTGTAAGGAATCTCATTAAATCTCCACATTTGAGTTCTCCAAAAGTGAGCATTTTAAATGTCAAATACCTAGTTGTTACTCAAATTCTCAATTTATATACATAATTTTAAAATGTCCTTGTCAGGCTGGAGAGATGGCTAAGAGCACAGGCTGCTCTTCCAGAGATCCTGAGTTCAATTCCCAGCAACCACACGGTGGCTCACAACCATCTATAATGAGATCTGGTGCCCTCTTTTGGCATAGAGGCATATATGCAGGCAGGACACTATACATAATAAATAAATAAATATTTAAAAAAAAAAAAAAAAAAACCCTTAACTAAGGTTACTATTGCGGTGAAAAAAAAACACCATGACTAAAACCAAAAAGTTGGAGAGGAAAGTTTATTTGCCTTTACACTTCTACATTGGCAGCCCATTAATGAAGGAAGTCAACAGGGCTAGAACTTGGGGGCAAGAGCTGATGCAGAAGACAAGGAAGGGATGCTGTTTACTGTCTTGCTTCTCATGGCTTGCTCAACCTGCTTGCTTGCTTGCTTTTTTTTTTGGATTTATTTATTTGAGGGCTGGAGAGATGGCTCAGTGGTTAAGAGCACTGACTGCTCTTCCAGAGGACCCAGGTTCAATTCCCAGAACCCACTTGGCAACTTATACCTGTCTGTAACTTCAGTTTCAGGGGACTCAACACCCATGGCAAAACACCAATGCACATAAAAATAAAATATCTTTTTTAAAAAAAGCTTTATTTTTTATGTATATGGTGCTCTATCTGCATGTACACCTCCATGCCAGAAGAGGGCATCAGATCCCATTATAGATGGCTGTGAGCTATCGTGTAGTTGCTAAGAATTGAACTAAGGACCTCTGGAAGAGCTGCCAGTACTCTACCACTGAGCCATCTCTCAAGCCCCTGCCTGTTTTCTTAATATAGAACCTAGGACCACCAATGTAAGGATGGCACCATCTGAAATGCACTGGGCCTCTCTCCCCCATCAGTCACTAAGAAAAATTTCTATAGCTGGATCTTATGGAGGCATTTTCTCAATTGAGTTTCCCTCCTTTCTGATATCTCTAGCTTGTGTCAAGTTTTCATAAAACTAGCCAACACAGTCATATTTTTTGTGAGACTACCCCCAATTAAGGAAGGTGCCCCAAGTCAACTTGATACCACATGTGCCTGCATGGGTTAGTAAACCCCCACCCCACCCATCCCATTCCCCCAACACAAAGGAGCAAGGGCTGACCTGGAACTCTCATCTTAGCCTCTGAGTCTGTTTTAATCGATACTGAAATTCCCTCCCTTTGGGATTGCAACCCAGGACTGGCCATATTGAGTCAGTGGTGTCCACTCAACTATATCCTTATCCTCCAAGTGTGATTCATGTATGACTGGTTGGCAAGTGTCATTTCACTATATGTGGGCTCCATTTAAACCCTTTTTAAATTTATGTATTTTATGTATATGGGTACTTTGTATGTGCATTTGCACACCAGAAGATGGCATCAGACAGTTGTGAGCTGCCATGTGGATGCTGGAAATTGAACTCAGGACCTTCAGAAGAGTGTACCTAACCACTGAACCATCTCTCCAGCCCCATCCTTTTTTTTTTACTTGAAATATTTTGTGTTATTGTTTCTTTGAGGCAGAGACTTACTATGTAGTTCAGGATGGCCTTGAAGCCTCAATACTCAGCCTTTCAAATGCCAAGATTGCAGGTGTGTACCACTATGTCCATATTGAAACATTTTCTTAAGAAACTGATTTGTTTGTAATGACCCCATAGCTCCCCCAGTCTGAAATTTACTGTTTACACTCCCAGCTTACATACTTAACATTTGACATAGGCCTCTCTGCCCTCTTGTAAAGTGGTTGAATCTTCTACAGTCTTATTCCAGTCAGCTAAGACTCTCTTGATGAAGGCCTGTGATTGGGAGGTGTGTCATTGGTTGGCTTTACTTTTTGCAGAATCAGTGGTTGCTCGTTGTTCATGCCTGGGTCCATTGGGTCATTGGTGGTTACCACTCTGGCTTAAGTGTATTTCTAACCAGTTCTCAGGAGACTACTGAATTCTAGAAGGTGCTGTCTTAGTGGAGCCAGAGAAGTAGACTTAGTGATGTGGTGACACTTTAACACCCACCTTCTTTGCCTAGGAAAGCCATTTTGTAACAACGAGACCTTCGGCCAGTATCCTCTCCAGGTAAACGGTTATCGCAACTTAGACGAATGTTTGGAAGGGGCCATGGTGGAAGGTGACATTGCGCTGCTTCCTTCTGATCATTCAGTGAAGTATGGACAAGAGGTAAGGTGTATATTTTTGCTTCTTCTGCCAGAGACAAAGCCACTTAAGTAGGGTTGAACTTTTAGGCAAACAGGTTCGAAATACAAACTAGTTAACCTGAATAGAACTTGAATCTGTCTCCTCCCTTTCACCAGTTGATGTGAATCAGTGAGTCTTCATGTTTTGATAAAGTTCTTTGCTGAAACTGAATTTGAGTTACTCATGTAAAGGTTTATGCTGCTTCTGATGTTTTCAGTATGATCAAGTTTTTCTCTTTCTGTTGAAGCCTACTTGTACCTAAGTAGGGAGAACGCACTGCCTCCATATTTTTGGAGGGTAAAAGTGATTAACTCCTATGGTATGCCATTTAGAATATTTTCCCTATTATAGTATTTATTGTTCTACCTTTGCTTTTACATTTTTAAAATGTAATTCATTTATTTATGTGGGATTCTTGTTTTTTGATGGATTGGAAAGTGTGGTTAACACACGGATAATTAATATTTGTTAGGATAGTTAGTAATTACTTTAGTTAGGCAGGGATTAGTGAACAGCGTTGTATCATAATTGTCATTATTGCCTCGTTTGCTTTATTCCCCTCTCATACATTTTGAGGCAAAATTGTGGCTTGTGGAACTGTCCCAACTCAAGATTTACAGTAGGAGAAATTGACTTGAACTAAAATTGAGTGTGTGACATGAGCTTGTGGAGGTGTGTTAGCTCTAGAAGGTGCTGGGATATGGAGAGCTTCCTCCTCAGCTTCTCTAGGAAAGAATGGATTCCGGTGTTTCCTAGCAGGAGCCATACCATTGGGGCCAGTTGATGCTTTCTCTTATATTATTTACTACTTATGCAGTATCCAAGGATGGGAATTCTGAAAAATAAAATCCTAGCAGAAGTCATTATGCCGTGTTTAGTTTGATTTAACCCAGACGAGCCAGGCAAGGTGGTTCATGCTTGTAATTCCATCACTTAAGAGACTGATTAATCAGGATTGTTGCAAGCTCAAGGCCAGCTTTGGCTGCTTAGTGAGTTCCAGAGTGAGACTCTGTCTCAAGAAGCAAAGAAGGAAGATAAAAGATTCAGGTGTGAGGTAGTCAGTCTATTCACCTGGTGCCAACAGGGCCCCTGAAGAGAGCACCACTGAACCCTTGGTAAAGGGATGTTTAAAGCCACCCTAGGAACCTCTGGCATGTGAGTGAACTGAGCGAGCTTCTTCTGCTGGTGCAGCATTTCCTCAGCTGTGGTCAGTGTGTTAAAATGGGTTCTTTTCATTTTATTTCATTTACTCTGAAACTCTGAGTACCATTGTAGGTTCACTTGACTGGCTTTCTTCTCAGAAATCTGTACTGGAAGTCATTATTTTCCTCAGAAACATGGGGAATTACAACATCCTAAGACTATTTTAAATTTCCCTTTTAAACATAAACAGAATTTAAACTGTAGTTAGCTGTAAAGAAATAGTATATGATATATTTATAATATTTGTCTTTTTAGATGATTATTGGCTGCAATTATCTCCTAATTATGTGCTATAGAGATTGTAGTTTCTAGTTCTTTGGTTAGGCTGTTAATGTCTTGAGTAGCGGGTGTTTGTGGAGTGATTTGTGTTGGTGCTTGGTTAGTTCTTCCAATCCACAGTGGTTATTTCTAAGGATGATGGTTGAATGCAATACTGGTGACTAGGTAGTAAATTTGGAGGCCGAGGAAGGTTTAGCTTTATTCTCCAAGTATGATTCTAAGTATTTAAGGTTAGTATGTGAGATAAAATGCTATATATTAATTTGACTTAAATATAAATTCCATATCAGAAAAAGTTTGGTGAAGGATATTTCCTGAAACTAATTTTTCTTTTCCCCATGTTTCTACCTTGGACATAGCGTTGGTTTACCAAACTACCTCCAGTGTTGACCTTTGAACTCTCCAGATTTGAGTTTAACCAATCTCTTGGGCAGCCAGAGAAAATTCATAATAAGCTGGAATTTCCTCAGATTATTTATATGGATAGGTGAGTCTTGTTCAATTGACTTTGTGATGTACAGTGCAGCAGTAGAAATGGCTCTGGGCTGTGTATTTGTGTATGGAGATCACCTGGACATGGGGATAATGTGCACATTTCGATTCTGTGAAGCTGGGTTTGAGCTTTATATTTCTGAGAATCCCCTAGACTAATGTGATGAGTAGCTAGGCATAAGTCTGGGCTCAAAACATTTATCTTGTTTCCATGGATGCTGTAAACCAACAGCATAAAGAATGCAAAGCAGGTGCTGGTTTATATTACCAAGGTAAACTGTATATAGACAAACCCATAGGACTATCAACTAAATTTTGTTGTTTTGTTTTTTGAGACAGGGTCTCTATAGCTCTGGCTGTCCTGGAACTCACTCTATAAACCAAGCTGGCCTTGAACTCACAGAGATTAAATGCTTACACCACTACCACCTGGGGCTCAACTAAGTTTCTAGTTATACTTAGTTTTCTGTTTCATCCAAATTAGGAACGTAATTTTCTTTAGCTTTGACATTTAAAAAAAAAAAAAAAAAAGGCTGTCACTCTTCAGCCACCATGTGGAAAATGGATTTTCTGAAGCTTTTCTAATAAGGACCCACTTGTGTTGAGAGAGAGAGAGAGAACCCAATATTAGCCAGGAAGCAGACTGATCTCAGATCTCATTTCCATACCCCCTGAAACTTTAGGCATTTTTTGTTGGTTTAGCACAAAAGAGAATCCGGTGGTGGCACATGCCTTTAATCCCAGCACTCGGGAGGCAGAGGCAGGCGGATCTCTGTGAGTTCGAGGCCAGCCTGGGCTACAGAGTGAGTTCCAGTACAGGCTCCAAAGCTACACAGAGAAACCCTGTCTCAAAGAAAACAACAACAACAACAACAAAACAAAAACAAAACAAAACAACAACAACAAAACAAAAAACAAAAAGAGAGAGAGATACAGAGAGATAGAGAGAATATCTGCATACTGTCAGTGGCTTCAGCTTCAAAATTGATTTGGCTTTTTGGCTCCTTGCATTTCCATAGAATTTTTACTGACTTGCTAGTTTCTGCCAGATAAGGGATTCTCTTTTGTTTGGATTGTACTGCACATATAAGTCAGTGACGTCTTAATGGTGTACAGCCTTTCTGTATGTATGATTAAATTCATCATTAAATAAATCATACCTTTGATATTATGAATTTTTGGAATTTTACTCTATGTTCTCTTTGAGCAGATAGAAATAAAGTTGGTTGTATTGATTACTAAATTGACACACATCTTCTGGCTGTGCTAAAGCTGAGAAGGCTGCTGTGTCTTGTGGATTCTGTGATTCGCAGTGGAAGCAGCTCCGCTTCCCTTACTGTCTTGTCCCTTTGTTTCTTTTCTCACCTTACTATACTGGCCTCACCTTTGTCAAGCGTTCAGTAATGGTGATGAGAGTGGGCATCCTTGCCTCATTGCTGACCTCAGGGCCAGGGCTGTAGCCCTGGGTTTGATCCACAACAATGCACTAAACTGGGTTTGGTGCCATAATTCTAACTTAGCACTAGGTCATGAAAGACCAGAAATTCAATGTCATCCTTAGCTATAGAGGGAGCTGGAGGCCAGTTTGAGCTATGAGAGTCTGTCTCAAGTCAAAAACCAAAGTAAAAACAATATATTCTATTGGTTATTCTATGACTGCCTATTTTGAGGAAGTCATCTTCACTGAGAATTTGTCATTAATATTTGCTAATATTTCTATCCATGGGTTATTATTTGCTTAGGTACATGTACAAGAGCAAAGAGCTTATTCGAAGTAAGAGAGAGAGTGTTCGAAAGCTGAAGGAGGAAATACAGGTTCTGCAACAAAAATTGGAAAGGTGAGTGAGTCTGTGGGCATTTTTATGCTCAGAAACATAAAGCAAATAATAGTAAGATCAGAGATTGTGTTTATATTTAAAGTTTAGAGCTAATAACTAGTGTTTCATAAAATAGCCAAGACCTTTATTTTAAGTGTAAAGGAGTCTTCAAGGCAGCGAATAAGATCTGTGTTGGTGGTGAGGACTTCAGGACTCAGGCATGCCGTAAATGAGGGAGCCCAGCTTTGCAGTGTCTGGTGTTCTTGTCGTCTTTGCTCCTCCTGCTCTTCGACTAAACAGACTTGAGAGGCGGTGCTGTCCGTATTCCAGAACTTGTCCTTTTTGGTTTTTTTGGAGACAGTGTCTAAACTCAAAGAGAGTGACTTTGAACTTTTTATTCTCCTGCCTCTACCTCCCCAGGGTTGGGATTGCAATGGCCACTGTGCCTGGTCATTTCACTTGTGAAAAGTGGGCTTGGGAAGTGTTGAGATGGTGTGGTGCTGACTGAGTACATGTGCTAAAGTTTCTGATGTGTGCTGAGTTCTTCTGGAGGACTCTGCTTTCTTTGTTTTGCAGAATCATCAAGATCTCCTTAGGCAAGGTCAGCTTGATTTCTTTTTTCTTTCTTTTTTCTCAATAAGCAATCTTTATTGATTCTTTGCAGATTTCACATCATGCATCCCAATCCGATTTATCTCAGTTGACTTCTTCCTAGTCTAGGTAGATGCATTGGTGTAACATTTACAAAGGAAATCCCTACATCGTTGGTGGCTCCCCTCCCCTCTTCGTCTATTAACGGTCTCCCTCTTACCAACATCCCATCTGACCCAACACACTGCTGGGTCGTTAATTTCTCCAAGGGGCACAAGTTCCACCCAGATCTAACATTAACACTTAACATTATTTACTCTGTGTGGGATGTGGGGTGAGAGAAGGAGAGAAAAAGTAAGAATGAACACGTACCAGATGACAGCTTGCAGAATCAATTCTCTCCTTCCACTGTTGTGTGGATTCTGGAGCTCAAACTTAGGTCACCAGGCTTGCAAGACAAGTGCCTTTTTCTGCTGAGCATGCCACTGGCCCAGTTATTATTAGAGAACTTAAACCAAGAATCAGTGAGACTATGGGAGTATTTTCCTTAGTATAATATTACTTTTGATTTTTTTTAAAGATTTATTTTTAATTATGTGTGTTTCTGTGTGATTATGTGCACCTGTGAGTGCTGGTACCTGTGGAGGCCAGAAGAGAACCTCAGATCTGGAGCTGGAGTTAAGAACTGTGAGCCTACCCACACTGCTGGGAGTATAATTGGGTCCTCTGTATAAACACTATGTTCTTTAACTACTGAGCTCCTACTCTGGCTTGAAAATCAAATGGTTTTGTGTTTTGGATAACTTAAACTTTTTTTGTTTTACATTTATTTACTTACTTACTTACTTTGTGTGTAAGTGTGTGAGCACAGGTGGAGGTCAGAGGACACTTCTGGAGTTGACTCTCCTTCTTCCATGTGGGTCCCAGAGACCTAACTCAGAGCATCAGGCTTGGCAGCAAGCAGCTTTCCCCACTAAGCCATCTCACTGGCCAAAGTTTAACTTTCTAGATAGGATTTTAAGAGTAAGGAGGGAGAGATGATTTAGCAATCAAGAGCATTTACTGCTCTTTCAGAGGACCTAGCTTTGGTTCTTAGCACCTATGGAGCAGCTCACAACTACCTATGGCTTCACTTCCAAAGAATCTGACCCCTCTCTGACCTCTAGAGGTTCTCACACACACGTGATAGACACACAAACATGCAGGCAGAACACTCATACACATACAATAAATGAATAGATTTTTATAACTTACACAGACATACTTGTGTGTTTGTATGTGACACACTCCAAGGAAAATATCCACGAACTTGTAAATATACTGTGAGATACAGAACTGAGGTAGGGTAGGTAACTTTCATGTTTTTTGTTTTTGTTTTTGTTTTTTTTATAGAATTTGTATTTGAATTTTCTTAACATACCCATACATCACTTTCAGTATATAAGTCTAAAAATAATTCAAGACTTCCTAACCAGTAATCTCTATATTTGGGAGGCCAAGGCAAAAGAATTGAATGACAGGTTGGGGATTTAGCTCAGTGGTAGAGCGCTTGCCTAGCAAGCGCAAGGCCCTGGGTTCGATCCTCAGCTTAAAAAAAAAAAAAAAAAAAAAAAAAAGAATTGAATGAGTTTGAGGCAGGTCTGGCCAGCCTGATGGAATACACCATAAACTTGACCTCAGAAAACCAAAAAGGTGGGGTGTGATAATGCATACGTATGCTCCCAGGATTTAGGAAGTAGAGACAGTAGGATCAAGAGGTCCAGGCCAACTTGGATTGCAAGTGACCTTGTCTCAGAAAACAAATGAAATTTTTACTTTTTCTCCTCTAAAATAGCTGTGGTAGGATATTGAAAGTATGGTTTCTTCTATACAGAATAGGCAGACACTGCTTCTGAAACCACCTTTGCTGTGTTGTATTTTGTTTTTCCTTGTGCACAGTAGGCAGATGCTCTACTCCTGGATTACATCCCATCCCATCTCTTGCTCTGATCTGATTTGTCAAAACAGGTGCTACCTTGTATGAAGTAGTTGGCTCTAAGAGATGGAACTCAGAAGTGATTGCCACAAATAAACACAAGTTTCTTAGAGAAAAAACTTCTCTGGAGTTTCATATAAGTATTCTAGGAGTTGGGGATTTAGCTCAGTGGTAGAGTGCTTGCGCAAGGCCCTGGGTTCGATCCTCAGCTCCAAAACAAACAAACAAACAAAAACCTGACAAGTATTCTATTAAAAAGTATGTTAGGTGGAAGCTGGTGCCTTATTTCCTGTGTCAGGTTATTATCAGTTCTGCTCTATGAAGTGTGGATTGATAAGCTTGTAATGGAAGAGCACATCAAAGTACAGGCTAGGTATTGGACAGTTAGTTAAGGCTCTTCCACCCTGGCAGGTACCTGTCATTTCTCCATTAGTGATCTCGAGGGGACACGCAGTTGGTACCAAGCTTCTGCCTCCCCTAAAGCAGCCTTTGCTGTCCGCCTCTGTCATTTGTTTGGCTGAGTTGCAGTGCCCTTTATTTTCTACTCATATTTTCATTTTCCTCTTTGTTGTTGTTGTTAGTTTGGGTTTTTAAAACAACACATCACTATATAAGCCTAAACTTGCTCCTGTGGACCAGGCTGGTATTAAAATCATCATTTGCCTGCCTCTGCCTCTCAAGTGCTGGTGGAATTACAGATTATGCTACCATACCCTGTTCATTTAACTAACAACTGTCATTGCTGTTGTTGAGATAGGGTCTCCTGTATCCCAGGGTGTCCTCAGTATGTAGCTGAGGAGGACCTTGATTTCCTCTCCTCCTGCCTGCACCTCCTGAATACTTGATTTAGTGTTAGCTCTCCTGGTCTGTGTAGTGCTGTGAAGCAAACTAGGGTTTCATGCATGCAAGGCAGGCAGTCTCCCCACAGCCATAGCCCTAGTATTTTTGTTTTGTGATGTCCTTTTTGCTACAGAAATAGATGGTTGAAATGCATTTCTTTCTACTGTATTTAGGGAAGAAAAGTGAAATGATGTGTTTGGCTGTCTTCTTTTGTAAGATGGAAATCCAGAATAATGAAGTTACTTGTGTGAACCAGTTAGGTTGATTATCTTACCTTTAAATTTAGTGAACTGTAGACTACATTGAACTAAATCTCCATAGTGAGTTTAAAGTGCTGTGCTATAAGTGACAGAATATGAGGTATTATTAAAAGAGTTTGTTTAGAGACTGGAGAGAAGGCTCAGGGGTCAACAGTATGTGCTGTGCTTGCAAAAGACCAGAGTTCAGTTCCTGACACTCATGTCCTTGTGACTTAAAACCACCTGTAACTCAAGATCCAGGGAATCCAATGCCCTCGTCTGGACTCTGAGCACCTGTGTGCACATATGCACATGCACACACAAATAAACACCAGTGTAATTAAAAATAAAACCTTAAGGAGCTGGAGAGATGGCTCAACAGTTAAGAGCACTTGCTGCTCTTGTGAAGGATCCAGATTCAATTCCCTGGATCCACATAGCAGCTCATAACTCCCATTTCTAGAGGGTCTTATACCTTTTTATGGCCACCTAGGGCACCAGACATTCATGTGTACAGGCATAAATGCAAGCAGAATACCCACACACATACAATAAAAATATATCTTTCTGTCACATATTTGAGAATATTATTTACTCTTCCTGGAGAAATCATAAATAATTTATGCCTGGCCTATGCTGTCAATCACATTCATGAATAATAAGAGTATGTGAGACTCTACAAAAGGACGTTTGGCCAGTTTTCCTAGGCTCTGGCCTTCTTAAATGTCTAATTTCGATTTCTGGATTTCTCTCACTGTCAGTTATGAAGCAGTTTGTCTAAAAAGGCCAAAGAAAATAGCCCTGAGTCCTAACTACCAGATGCTTTTGGGTTTTTTTGTTTGTTTGTTTGTTTTAGCTGAGGATTGAACCCAGGGCCTTGCACTTGCTAGGCAAGCGCTCCACTACTGAGCTAAATCCCCAACCCGCTTTTTTCAACCTTATAGATCGAGTAACCAACTAAATACTATATATCTTAGGGATAATGTAGATTTTCGTGATGTAAGATTGAGATATGTTCTCACTAGGTTGCCCCAAACTTACTCTGTAACCTAGATGGGTCTCATACTCTTGGTGATCTTTCTGCCTCAGCCTCCTGAGTGTTAGGACTACAGGTGGGTATTAGCACACTTGAGTCTTCCATTGACTGCATGATAAGGTTTTTGTTAGCAGTTCTTATGCACAGTAAACTTGGGTAGTAGTGCTCCAATGTCTTTGTCTCTTAGGTATGTGAAGTATGGCTCTGGCCCAGCTCGGTTCCCACTCCCTGACATGCTGAAATACGTTATTGAATTTGCCAGTACCAAACCTGCCTCTGAAAGCTGTCAATCTCGAAGTGCTGAGCATATTACATTACCGCTTTCTTCAGTGCACTGCCCAGTTTCTGACCTCACATCCAAGGAAAGGTAATGGAAGATTTCTTCAATGGTTTGTATTGTTTTTCCATTTTATTTATTTTTTGCTTTGAGCTGAGGATCCAACCCAGGGCCTTGTGCTTGCCAGGCACGCGCTCTACCACTGAGCTAAATCCCCAACCCTATTTATTTTTTGAATATTCATTTTATTTATTATGATAAATTTGAACTCAGGACCTCTGGAAGAACAGTCGGTGCTCTTAACCTCTGAGCCATCTCTCCAGCCCTCCATTTTATTTTTATTCCAACCATTTCCCATCTTTCACACCTGCTGAGGGCTCACCCTAGATAGCTCAAGGAGTGAGCTTTGTCTTCAGGAAAGAGTTTTGTCACTACCCCAAGTGGCTGTGTTCTGAGTACTTGTCTCTAGGAAGCGTGCTCCTGTTGTAGAGGCTTCTCACTGTCCACTGCCTGGATCAAACTCTTCAGGGCTGCTTTGCTCTGAGCTAACTGCCCCAAAAGGCCTTTCTCAGAGCCCTGTGAGGCCCTGGCCTTCCAGGCATCTCAATCTATGCTTCATCTATGGTGAAGGAGGCATGGCTTAAGTAAACAGTGAGGAAAAACCTACTCATTAGCAGAGAGTTACCCAAGGAAGAAATGCTTGAATTCTGAGGGCAGACCTAGAGGAGCTGGGCTCGTGAAGGCATAGGGAGGCCAAGCCAGGATCCTCTATCTATGCCCATTCATTCAGCAGTCTTTATAGCCTAATGGTGCCAGCAGGGTCATGGTACATTTGTCCCCTACAGAGAAAAGCTTACATTAAAAACCCTTTTGTTAGCCAGGAAGTAATGGTGCATGACTTTAATCCCAGCACTTGGGAGGCAGAGGCAGGCAGATCTGTGAGTTTGAGGCTAGCCTGGTCTACATTGAGTTCCAGGACAGATAGAGCCACACAGAGAAACCCTGTCTCAAAAATAGCAACAAAAACAAAAAAACCAACTGAGTTGTTGAGGCGAGAAAGAATGCTCAGCCAATAAGAATGCATACTGCATTTACAGAGGACCCTAGTTCAGTTTGCAGCATCCACATCAGGCAGCTTTACTTTGGTGATGTGAGTAGATAACTTTGCATTTACTTCTCTATTCCTGCAATTGGGCCTGGCTTATTTGGTGTAGGGAATCAAATCCAGTATCTTGTGAATGTTAGGCAAGTGTTATGCTAGCAGAGTGATTTTTGTTGTTGTTTCTTTGTTTTGAGAACAGGCTCTTAACTGTGTAGCCCTTACAGGCTTTGAGCTTGAGCAGTGGTTCTCAGCCTGTGGGTTGTAACCCTTCTTGGGATTAGATGACTCTTCAGAGGAGTTGCCTAAGACCATCAGAAAACACAGATACTTATAATTTATAACAGTAGCAAAATTACACGTATGCAGTAGCACTGAAATTAATTTTATGGTTGGGGGTCACTGCAACATGAGGAACTGTATTAAAGAGTTGCAGCATTAGAAGGTTGAGAACCACCGAGTTTGAGATTTTCCTGCCCTTGTTTCATTTCTTGGGTGCTGGGGTTATTATAGGCATGAACCACTGTTCCAGCTCAGTTCTGTTAAATGCTCCTCTTGTAATTGGTCACATGGGGGTAGCACTAATGTCAGTCTCATGACCAAGCTATATTAAATAGGATGGTTCATACAAGAATAAGTTTCCTTTTCTATGTATAGATTTAGACAGAGCCTCACCATGTAGCTTGTGTTGGCCTTGCAATTGAGATCCTCCTGCCACAGCCTCACGGTTGCTAGGAGTCACATGTCTGTAACTGCTTTCACTAAAAAATAGCTATACCTTTCATAGAGTGGCTGGTTTTCTAAAATGCAGTAGTTTAGTCTGTCTTCCTTCCTTCCTTCCTTCCTTCCTTCCTTCCTTCCTTCCTTCCTTCCTTCCTTCCTTTCTTTCTTTTGAGAAAGGCTCTTAACTATACCAAGTGGCCTCAAAGTCACAGCAGTCCTGTGTTAGCCTCCCAAGGGATGGGATTACAGGTTTCTGCCACCATGTCCAGCCCAACTTGTATTTTAGGTATTATAGAATGAGTGTCATCTTTTGTCTTCCCTTAGTTCAAGTCAAGAAAGCTGTTCTCAAGATGCTGAAGGCACTTTTTCCTCTCCTGAAGATGCTCTGCCCAGATCTGATGTAATGAATGGGCTGTTTACCTCTCCCCACTCCTCTGTGGGAATGCCTGCACCCCCAGCTCCTCGGACAGTCACAGATGAGGAGATGAACTTTGTTAAGACCTGTCTTCAGAGGTGGCGGAGTGAGATTGAACAGGATATACAAGGTTGGTGCTCTGAGAACTTGTCAGCTGTGTCAGCTACTCCCTGTCTTTCTTGGCTGTTTGGAAGCTAGGTACCCTGGGTATTCATGCTGTCAGGCCTGGCGACTGTGACTTTTGCACTTTGCCTGCCTTGTAGGCTTGGTCCTGTGGAATTCTGCCTCTCAAATTATGCCCCCCACCAAAAAAAAAAAAATTCTGACCATTCTAAAAGGTTTACAATCATGGGAACCTTTGCTGAGATCAAGCAGTATGTGTTCCCTCCCTTCTGCTCTTGCCCTGTCCCTCTGAGGCAGGGTCTCAGAACTGACCTTGAGTTCATATGCTCTTTCTGCTTCCGGCTCTGGAATGTTGGAATAATCAGCGTGTACTCCCGTGCTGGCTTAGTTTGTTTAAATGTAAAGTTGGTAATTGACAGATAGTAAAGGTGACAGTAACAGTGTTTGCCTCATAACCAGGCCTTGTTAAATGAAAGTCTGCTTTCAAGATAAGCTCTCTCTTTTATCACCTAGGCGAGTCTCAAACTCATGATCCTCCTGCTTCAGCTTCCCCAGTGTGGGGACAGTGCCCACAGCTGTGGGCATCTTGACAAGACTGCTTCTTCCTAAACAGCAGCTGCCTGTGGTCTACTCTGGCTTGCCCTCCCTCCAGGGCTCAGATAAGATAGGCATGTCCTCTGCCACTGAGCCCAGGTTTCTCCTCTGAGTGCTGTTGTACTTCCTCTGAACTCTTGCTTCAGGTCATGCAACTTTTTCCTAAATTGAGACAGTTTCTTTAAGAAATTTCAGTGCTAGACCTCAGTGTAATTACATTGAATTAAAAGCCTTTATAACCCGAAGCACTTGTCACTTCCACACCACGTGCTGCCTTGTGCTTCCTGGCAGGAAGTAGAGGTCTTTAGAGTGGGATGCAGAGAAACTGTGTGTGCATGGCTGGTCATGGCTGGTGGGCCCTGCACGCAGATGTAATAACAGAGTTTTTCTTTCTTAACAGATTTAAAGAATTGTATCTCGAGCACTACCCAGGCTATCGAGCAGATGTACTGTGATCCTCTTCTTCATCAGGTAGAATTAAAAGTCATGAAAAACAGGCTGGTGCTAATGGCAGAGAACATAACATCACAAGGAAAGAGCTATATGAGCATCTCCCTAAGACAGAAGCATATTGTTCTCTTACATCAAATTGAAGGATTCAGAATGTCTTCTATATGCATTGAAACCTAAAACATCCCTTTTGTGGATTCTGCCATGTGGTATTTTTCTATTTAATGGAAAGATTTGCTGTGAGTGGCTGGAGAGATGGCTCGGCAGTTAGGAGCACATGCTGTTCTTGCAGAGGACCCAAGTTCAGTTCCCAAAACAACGTATAAGTCTCAATTCTAGGGAGATTCAATGCCTTCGGGCACCTGAACTCACATGTACATACTCACATGCATGTGCACATACATAATTTTTTAAAAAAGACAATCTTAACAAGTTTGCTGTTAAATATTAATACAAATGCTTTCCAAGTGATAGCTGAAGCAGTGCAGGGGAAACGGATTAAAGACCAATTCTGCATCTCCAGAGTCCTTGGAGGCACCCTTAGCAGGGTCCTAATACTTGATTACTCTAGTAACTGGAAACTCCAAAAGGGAGCCAGTCAGACAGAATCCTACCGTGACAACTCTGTGACCCACTCCTGGCTTTCCCTCTTGTCTCTTGTGCTGTTTCAAAAAACAGTCTGCACCTGAATGAAAGCATAGTAGGGTACTGAGCAGAATGTAAGGCTGAAATGAAAGAGCCTCCAGAAGGGTCTGGTTTAACTCTCTTATTTTTTAAGATTTATTTACTTACTGTGTATATGGTGTTCTGCCTGTGTGTATGCCTGTACACCAGAAGAGGGCGCCGCCAGATTTCATTATAGATGGTTGTGAACCACCATGTGGTTGCTGGGAATTGAACTCAGGACCTCTGAGCCATCTCTTCAGCCCTTAACTCTCTTATTTTAAGAGCCGTGGGATTGATAGCTTCCAAGGTTGTCTTTTTATCGATCTATCCTGAAGTAAAATGCTTAATGTGATCTAGCGTGTCATTTCCCTTATACCTGGTAGCTGGGAATGTTTTGAATTCCAGTAACATAAACATCATCAGATCTCTTCTCTCCGCCTGAGAACCGTCCTTTCTGTTTGGCAGGTGCCTTATCGTTTACATGCAGTTCTTGTTCACGAAGGACAAGCCAATGCTGGACACTACTGGGCTTACATCTATAACCAACCTCGGCAAATCTGGCTCAAATATAATGACATCTCTGTCACTGAGTCTTCCTGGGAGGAACTTGAAAGAGATTCTTATGGGGGCCTGAGAAATGTCAGTGCGTACTGCTTGATGTATATAAATGACAAGCTACCCCACTTCAATGCAGGTAAAAATGGCTGAATAGAATCCACAGTTGAGGGGAAATCTAGTCCCTGGGGGAAGAACAGTCTCATACTTATGTTGAAAACATTTAAACTACAATATTTTTTTTTTAAAAGATTTATTTATTTATTATGTATACAGCATGTATGACTGCAGGCCAGGCCAGAAGAGGGCACCAGATCTCATTACAGATGGTTGTGAGCCACCATGTGGTTGCTGGGAATTGAACTCAGGACCTCTGGAAGAGCAGTTGGTGCTCTTAACCACTCCAGCCCCCAACCCCTACAATTTATTTTTATGTAAATTTTTTTTTGTTTTTTGGGTTTTTGTTTTTGTTTTTTTTTTTTCAGGACAGGGTTTCTCTGTAGCTTTGGAGGCTGTCCTGGACTAGCTCTGTAGACCAGGCGGGCCTCAAACTCATAGAGATCCACCTGGCGTGCACCACCACCGCCTGGCCTCATCTTAATTTCTGGTAGCACATAATTGTGTGGAATTTGAGGAAGTATAAGTACTTGACTTTTCTTTCTTTTTTTTCCATCTTTTTCTTATTGTGATGGGCCTGCCTTTGCCTCCAAAGTGCACTCAGATCAGTACCTTGAAATTCTTACTCAGTTATATTAAAATAGGTGAAAGTTCTTTTGTCTTTCTAGATAGTAGCTCATCTGGCCTACCCTGCCTCCCGACTCCTGAGCCTCCTGCCTTCCCTCTCTTGTGCTGTGCTGAGATTATAGCTGGGTTGCCACCATGCTCTGCTAGGACCTTCGTACCAGTCTTCGATGCAATAGTTAAATTGATACGACTGTTACTTTAACATTTCTTTTTCTTTTCATTTTTTTTAAAGATTAAAAAAATATTTCTGTCTATGTGCCTGTAATTATGTGTGTTTGTGCACCTCTGCATGCAGGTACCTGGAACTCCAGGTGGTTATGAACCATCTCTCCAGCCCCCTAGCTTAAGATTCTGTCACATCCAGATGTGGGTCCTGTGCAGGAGCAGCCAGTACTGTTAGCTGCTGAGCTGTCCTTGCAGCCCCAGCAGACACATGCCCAGCACCTGCCTGCTGGTGCTTCCTTCCCGCAGGGTTCCTGATGTGTTGTGCTTGTTAGCCTCATTGTCCGAGTTTCTGATAGAATTACCTGTGTAAATAGGAGTATACATGTTTGTATGTATGTCTGTTTAGGGAGAAACAAGAGGAAAGCTGAAGTGTGCTGCCCTTCCTTCTGTGAAGGGCTTCTTGGTGTCTTTCTGGATGGCACTCCATTTTAACTGCTTTCCTCAGAGGCAGCCCCTAGTGAAGCTGATCAAATGGCGGGAGAAGTAGAAGCCCTGACTGTGGAACTCAGGCAGTACATTCAGGAAGATAACTGGAGGTTTGAGCAAGAGGTGGAGGAGTGGGAAGAAGAGCAGTCCTGTAAGATCCCACAGATGGAGTCCTCCCCAAACTCCTCATCACAGGATTTCACCACATCTCAAGGTATGCAGGAAAGGCACTCTCCCAGGTCTAGTCAGGTCCTTGTGTACTCCAGCCAACCCCGGAAGCTCAGGGACATGGTGATGCCTCTCTTCACAGTGGGTTTCTTTTATTTTTAATTTTTCTTTAATGGAAGGGGTGGGAAAGCACATGCCATACATAGCACATGAATTAAAATCAGGGGACAACTTAATGGGAGCCAGTTCTGTGGGTCACAAGGATCAAACTCAGGTCATCAGGCTCAGCAATAAGCACCTTTACCCACTAAGCCGTTTCTTATCCCACAGTGTGATAGAATCATTGTGCTTTCTGATGAGCAGAAATAATGCAGCAAGAAAGGCTTATCCCCCAAGTTGTAGGAGAAATGATGGCAGGGTTAAAACGGTGTCTAGGGACAGTCACCTAGGCTTTGAAAAGGGTGTGCTGGGACTGTGTACTGAACCAGGTGGTCCTCCTGCTTGCCTGGTTTCAGAGTGTTCCGAGTATTACTCATCAGATGTGACAGCTATGTGATTCGTTGTTTGTTTGTTGGTCAGAGTCTCCAGCAGCCTCCTCTCATGGCGTTCGATGCTTGTCCTCTGAACATGCTGTAATTGCAAAGGAGCAGACCGCCCAAGCTATTGCCAACACAGCCCATGCCTACGAGAAGAGCGGTGTAGAAGCAGCCTTGAGTGAGGTGAGACTGAGTGCGCTGAGACAGAGTGAGTGGCCTTCTTGCAAGGAGGTGTGGCTTTTGATACCAACCGCCAGCTTCCTGTCCTTTCTGTCATTCCATGGCTGCCGATTTTAGCGCCCCCTTTATTTCTTCCTGTCCTTTCTGTCATTCCATGGCTGCCGATTTTAGCGCCCCCTTTATTTCTTCCTGTCCCTTTGTTGTTCTTACTCTCTCTGTTCTGCTGCCACAGCTTAAGGAAGCTGAACCCGAGAAGCCCAAACCCCAGGAGACAGCCCTTGCAGAGCAGTCAGAGCAGACCCCAGAGGCCAGTGACACAGAGGCTGCTGCCCCACCTAACTCTGAGGTCTCTGAAGTGGAGATCCCCAGTGTGGGAAGGATTCTGGTTAGATCCGATGCAGATGGATATGATGAGGAGGTACAGATGAGTGCAGGGTAGCTGTGTGTTGTCTTTCAGAGGTGTCTGTCACCAACTAATGTTTTCTCACTGAAACGAGTAACAGGCATGGAGGCCTGTCTGCTTTCGACCTTAGTTGCCATTTTTGAAGAGGCACCAGAGATCCATTCCTGCTGTGCACTGTTGGCATGCGTGTGTGCATGTGTGTGTGTATGTACACCCAGGCTTTTGTTTTGGAGGGACTGCCACAAAGCCTAGATGGTCTGGGGAAGGCAAGATTATTTCCATTTGGTATTGTCGACAAAAATATGTTTACCTTCTAGATACAGTTTGTTTTTGATGGTAGTCCATTATTTTGCCTTCCAAGTAGAATTTTTCCAGTTGCTCAGTGAGTAAAACAAATGTGGATTAAAGTTCTGAGTTCAGCAAGCAGCTGGTTCTCACGGCCAGTCCCCCTTTTTGTTGCACTGCACACAAATAGTCATTAATCCTGGCTCTCAGGTTTCTAGCTTTGGCTGTGGGTGTATATATATAGTTTATGGAAATTTGCAGCTATTTAATATATACCTTTACCTTTATACTTTCATTTAGGGAGCTAAGTTGGAATGCGGATCGTATAGCTGAACTTACTCTTCAGCACTGCCCCAGTGGAAATGTTTTTGGACATCTTTGTTTGTCTTGCAGAATTAGAATGTGCATGTAGAGGGACAGCTTGTCTTAGGCGTCATCACAAGATCAGCCAAGGCTGTGCATGCATCTAGAATGGGCTGTGAAATTTGATCCGCAGCCTGTGCTAGCCAAGGAGACAGTACTCTGTTTCTCATCAGCAACCTGTTCACCTCTCTTCATACAGTCTCCTTTTGAACCTGTCTGCTCTCCTTTTTTCCCTGTCTGTGCCCTCTGTGGTAGGTGATGCTGAGCCCTGCCATGCAAGGGGTCATCTTGGCCATAGCTAAAGCACGCCAGACCTTTGACCGAGACGGGTCTGAAGCAGGGCTTATTAAGGTACTCTCGTTTTAACATTTTAATCCTCATGACCCAGGGATATTTCCATAAGACAGTGGGAAATGGTGTTAAGTTGGTCTGTGCTGGGGAGATTGCTCACTCAGAAGGATCTAAATTTGATCTCCAGAGCCGACATTAACAAAAAATTCTACAGGGCTGGTGAGATGTCCCAGCACATACTGCACTTGCAGAAAACCCAAGTTTGGTTCCCAGTATCCCACACTGAGCAGTCCACACTCTCTATCACTCTGGCTTCAGAGGGCCTGACACTCCCCTGGCTTCTGTGGGTACTAGGCATGGTATAGTGCATGTTTATAACCTTGGTGCTCCAGAGGTAGAGAAGAGAAGGATCCTTGAGGCTTGCTGGCCAGCCAGCATAGCTTACTTGGTCAGTCTGAGGCCAGTAAGAGACCTTGTCGTCCCATATGGTGGAGCAGCACGTGGTGGCATGGGCCTTCAATCCCAGCATTTGGAGGCAGAGGAAGGCAGATCTCTGAGTTCAAGACTCATCTGGACTGCATAGTAAGTCACCAATCAGCCAAGGCTACACAGTGAGACCCTGTTTCAACCGCCTACCCCCCCCCCACACACACAAAAAATGTTTGTTGGGGGTTGGGGATTTAGCTCAGTGGTAGAGTGCTTGCCTAGCAAGAGCAAGGCCCTTGGTTCGATCCTCAGCTCAAAAAAAAAAAAAAAAAAAGTGTGTGTTGGTTAGAATCTGAAGAATGATACTCAAGGTTGCCCTTTGTTCT
Organism: Onychomys torridus; assembly: GCF_903995425.1. Lineage (NCBI taxonomy): Eukaryota > Metazoa > Chordata > Mammalia > Rodentia > Cricetidae > Onychomys > Onychomys torridus. The sequence continues at coordinate 42,532,051 of NC_050449.1, forward strand.
CCACATGTGCAGCCTAGTGCATAGAAAGAAATACAATATCCTGTGTTAAAGTGAAACATGACACTGTCCTTCCGGTCCAACTGGTGAGCAAGCGAAGCCGTCCCACAAAGCTAATGGCTCATCTTCACCTGGCACTGGCCCAGCAGTTAGCAGTACCACTGTGCATTGAATCCAACCCACAGGGATGATGAGGATGTTAAACACTCACCGATGTCACAAACTCTGAGAGACTGCCTTTGTAATTTGGGAACCTTCATTTAAATTTAAAAAAAAAAAAAAAGGTCATACTATTTAAAGTATTTTAAATTTGAATAAAATTACATTTGGGTGGATTTTCAAAAAATTTAAGTATTTGTGGTTTTAAGAACTTGATGAGAGCCAGGCATGGTGGCACATACCTGTAATCCTAGCACTTGGGAGGTACAACCAAGAGGATGGCCACAAGTTCAAGGCCAGCCTGGTCTATATAGTGAAGTCTAGGGTAGCCTGGACTACAGAATGAGACCCTGTCTCCACAAAAACAACCAAAACCTGATAAGGAAAATTAGTTTATTTTTTGAGTATAGTATTTCTCTAGTGCCAGGATTTGAAGGAGTTGTGATATGCCAACAATTCACATATTGCATAGTTGCTTCTGTAATTTCTCGACAAGACTTCTTTAACCTAAAGTGGATTAATGAGAGGGCCTCTGGCGTTTTGGCGTCAGTTTCTGTGTGTGCGCTCAAGTCCACAGTGTTCCCTTCTCCACTCCATCTGTTTCTAACAGGCATTTCATGAAGAATACTCCAGACTCTATCAGCTTGCCAAAGAGACCCCCACCTCTCACAGTGACCCTCGCCTTCAGCATGTCCTTGTCTACTTTTTCCAAAACGAAGCACCCAAAAGGGTAGTAGAACGGACCCTTCTGGAACAGTTTGCGGATAGAAACCTTAGCTATGATGAGAGGTGAGAATGCCCTGTCTGCTCCTGCACAGGGTCTCACTAGGCAAGTTCCTCCAATTTAGAGGTGCTGCCCTGCACACTGCCAATGCTTTCTGAACTCTGTCCCACACAGATCTATCAGTATCATGAAGGTGGCTCAGGCCAAACTGATGGAAATTGGTCCAGATGATATGAACATGGAAGAGTATAAGGTAAGTTTGCTTGCTTTGGTTTTTTTGTTTGTTTGTTTTTTTGGTTTTTTGGTGGTTTTTTTTGAGCTGAGGATCGAACCCAGGGCCTTGCACTTGCTAGGCGAGTGCTCTACCACTGAGCTAAAATCCCCAACCCAAGAAGAATCTTTTTTTTTTTTTTTTGGTTTTTTGAGACAGGGTTTCTCTGTGTAGCTTTGCGCCTTTCCTGGAACTCGCTTTGGAGACCAGGCTGGCCTCGAACTCACAGAGATCCTCCTGGCTCTGCCTCCTGAGTGCTGGGACTAAAGGCGTGCGCCACCACCACCCGGCTTTTTTTTTTTTTTTTTTAATTCTTCCAAAAACATTAATTCTGGAGGCCAGTGGTACTGGAGGTAAAATGAACAATTTTCTGTTACCAGACTAGATCCTTAATAACAAAACTTGCAAAGGGGGAAAAAGAAGCTGAGTATGGTGGGGCATACCTTTAATCCCAGCACCGAGGAGGCAGAGGCAGTGGTTCTCTGGGTTCAAGGACAGCCAGGGCTACAGATTGAGAGGCAGAATATAAATAAAGATCTTGTCTTAGAGTCAGAATCCCAGATCTGCCTGTTGTCAGTCTTCTGTTAGACTATGTCTGCACCTATCTCCTCAGGGCCTTTTGATCCTTGTCCTAGGCAATGCTGTTCTAGTCATCGTGTGTGTGTGTGTGTGTGTGTGTGTGTGTGTGTGTGTGTGTGTGTGTGTGTGTGTGTGTTGATACGGGTATGTAAGGGTGTCATTTTCAAGTATGCAGTTAAATACATGGATCTACAGATTAAAAAAACAAAAACAAGGAACCTTCTGTGTACAAAAGCACACTGTGCTGGAGTTGTGTTGTCTACACTGCTGAGCTGGCGGTGGTTTATGTGGCTTGGGATTGTGTGCTCTCTTCTTCCCCCTGTCTAGTGTTCATGTCCCTATCAGAAGTGTCATTTGTGTAAGTCAGAGCCGAATGACTGTGAGGGTTGTGTTAGAATTAGGAGGGTTTACAAACTACTTAGGTGAAGTAAGATGGCCTACTGATCCTCAGCAGAGGGAAAGGAACACAGCGGGTTAAGGTCAGTGGTATAAAATGTGCAGTCTAGGTGAGGCTTGGATTTGTCGTGTAGCTGAGGGTGACTCTGGTCTTCTCTGTCTTGACTCTTCTGCCTCCATCTTTCCTGTGCTGGGTTTACAGGCATGTACGTCCATGCTCAGCTTTCAATCTTTTTTTCCCCCAAAGTTTGGGTGTTTCTATAGTTGGCCACATTTGCTGAGTAAATGCTTGTACTGAGTATACGGAAGTGAAGATGAAGGTTTGCTGAGATAAGTCATTAATGGTGGTCTTTCCTTTGCAGAGGTGGCATGAAGATTACAGCCTGTTCCGAAAGGTGTCTGTCTACCTCCTAACAGGCCTAGAACTCTTTCAAAAAGGAAAGTATGTTGGCCTTTTCTTTTGCTGACATTGCTAGTGAGAACACAGACACCCATCAGGAATACTCAGAAGTCACCACAAGTCCCTCCTTTGTCATATACACTGTGGCCTCTACCCCAGCCCACCTCTATGCTCAGCCTTGCTCTACACCCCCCCCACCACCACCCTTTTTGGGGGGTCCTTCACATAGTAACCAGTTTATTATTGAGGAGATGGGTTATGCTGGGTTCTTTTTGTGACTGGAAAGTGAAGTTTTGATTGATATGGGCCACAGTGAATAGCTAGTCCCTTTCTTTGTATTAGAGGTGGAGAAAACCTGAGGCCTGAAGATGTTTCCTTATTTGCCTTCTCTTTCTTGGCCATTATACAGAAGGCTGAGATTGCATGTGGTCTTTGCCCCCCAGGCTTTTCCCAGTGCACCATATTGTAGCTGGATATATTCTCCTTGCAAAAAAGTGAGAGCTAAGCCCTAGGTTTTGGTGGAAGAGAGCTTAGCTGTGGATTTTCTCCCATTTTCTAGGTACCAGGAAGCACTGTCCTATCTGGTGTATGCCTACCAGAGCAATGCTGCCCTGCTGATGAAGGGGCCCCGCAGGGGTGTGAAGGAGTCTGTAATCGCATTATACCGCAGAAAATGCCTTCTGGTTTGTACCACTTATAAAACCTTAATCTCTTCTTCCTTCCTGTCTCCCTCCTGTTCTCTTCCTTTCCCACCCCTGACAAGTTGAACAAGCCATGCCATCTCTCTGCCCTTCTTATGTACCTGCAGTAAAGCTTTTTAGCATATTTCCCCCACTAGGTATGAGTTTATTAAGCACAGAGCCTTCTTCTGGTCAGCTGTTTCTTCTAAGCCCACCACATACTGAGCCACTGTGAATACATGGAAAGAATGGGGCATTTTCCAGGGTCGCCTAGCAGATGACAGTTTTTGGGACAGATACTCCGGTCATATGAAGGGTTACAGAATGTAAGAGTAGTCTTGCCAGCCTTGTTGCCTTCCCTCCTTGGCATTGGGCACTGTAGGGAAAGGCAGATGTAATCCCGTTAGCCTGCTGGGAGTGTCTACCGTACTAGTTCTTCATGGAAGTGTCAAGAGATGGCTGGTTTATAGATCGTCCCTGTATGTTCATCCCCCAGATGTCCTGTGGGTTTATTCTTCCTCTGCGTCCTCATTTTCCGATAACTCTTGGATCTGTGTCCATTAGAGGTGTGGCGGGCTAGCTACTTTGCTGAGAAGAGGAACAGTAAAGGACTTGTGCTGTTCGCTTCTGAGTCCAGAACAGATTGTCCCCTTGACTGTCCTCGCCCCTTCCTTGCTGCTGCCGTACTAGGGAAGATTTAGACCTCCCGTCATTGGCTCTCAACCTCTGTGTACCAGAGTCCCATAGCCAGGGCCTTCAGACCAGTTTGTATCGGGGACTATGGGGATTCAGCCCCTCGATAGTCCCCTCCCAGGGTCCGGGAAGAATCTACAACCAGCTGATAATTAATCTTTGGTGAAATGAAATGAATCTATGTACACGAGACTCCTTAGTTCATACACTTTATTATTCTGTGTCAGTTACAAGCTTCTATTCTGCTCTCATGCCTAGCTCCTTTCTTGCCTGATTTCTCTCTAAATTTATCTGTTGTCCCCTCTAGGGTCTATCGTAATTCCTTCATCTAGTTCTGCCCCTTCTAGGTTCTCATCCATCTAGTTCTTCCATACTCTGTCCCGTGCCCTGGAAGTCCCAGTATATAAAAGGGAGGGTCCGAGCTAAATTGTGTAAAGCTATTACTTAATGTCCACCTGACCTAGGTGGTGTCCCCTTGTGGAATTTACCATAAGTCAGGAGAAGAGATATCTGATTCCAAAGAAAGCCTTTCCTGAGGCTATTCTCCAAATACCTGGAATGCATGTCCAGAGAGTGATCAGTCCACACTGTTAGCCCTTCTAGGGAAAAGTCAATTGGGAAAACTATAAAGGCACACATGATTTTCATAACAGAAGACAGCTGATATATAACAAGCCAAGTAACACCAAAAACTCCTTGGGATTTGGCTTCCTTTGGAGGAATTCCCTGATCCCTCCAGGTAGTGACTTTGCCATAACCAGCTGAGTTTTTATGATATATTCTTGTGGCCTGCAGCAAGTTTGGGGAGCAGTATGGGTTTCAGTGTCTTTTGTGTGTGGATCTAGTGGTCAGTGAAAGTTGAGGATCACTAAGTAAATAGGTCTTTGGGTAGAAACAGATGTCAGATATGACCTTGACTTGTAAGGTTAGGCCAGTGAGTCATACATAAGTTTGGGTGCATTTGATCTTTATGGGAGTTGCTATAAAGTCCCAGGGTCCAGGTCACCTATATCCTAATCCTAACTATGTCAGCACATCTGGGGTAAGAACCAATGTCCTCCACGTCAGTTGGGTAATTTTGGTGTGACCATTGGCTTAGATTCCTACTAAGTTGATACTTTCCTAAACATTCTCCCCTTCTCTGCCATTTATCTGTAGGAGCTGAATGCCAAGGCTGCCTCTCTGTTTGAAACAAATGACGACCACTCTGTAACAGAGGGCATTAATGTGATGAACGAGCTGATTATTCCCTGTATCCACCTGATCATTAATAATGACATCTCCAAGGATGACTTGGATGCCATTGAGGTCATGAGGAACCATTGGTGCTCTTACCTGGGGAAGGACATCGCAGGTATGTCCCTGGCACTGCTTAGTGTGTCTGTGACTTGGTGTATCTGAGAACTCAGAGGTGCTCTCACTCTTTAGTGTAACTGGTTGTTGAAGCCTTTTAGGGGATCAGAACCCCCAACATCTTCAGTAAGATACATGGATATGCTCCATGGAAAGAGAGTCTGGGAGTTTGGCCTCTACTCCTTTCCACCTCCGCGTCTCAACCAGTTAGTTGCTGAAGCCACTCCAGGGGCAGCTAGCGAGTCCTGTGGAGCTGTGACTGACTGTCACTTTTTTAGTTTTTGTAGTACTTGGAACTAAACCCAGGGCCAGCTGAGCAAGCCCCAGCATACTTCAGCCAAACCAAGCTGTTTTAAAAGTGTACTCTGCAGGAACGTTAGTCAGTCTCTATTATTTTTCCAGCTACTAAATTCTGTATTTTCATAGTTTAAAATTGATAAATATGTTGTTTTGTTTTGTTTTTGAGACAGGGTTTCTCTGTAGCCCAGGCTGGCCTCGAACTCACAGAGATCCTCCTGGCTCTGCCTCCCAAGTGCTGGGATTAAAGGCGTACATCACCATTGCCCGGCCAAAAATCAAAATATATTTATGCAGAGTATGATTATCTGATGGCTCTTTAAATTTCTTGAGGTTTGAAGTTATAGTTATAAGAATCTTATTAACTGATTACTTCAGTATCTTGAGAGATACTAAAACTAGTATTTTGTGGTAGGTTCAGTTGGCTTGAAAGGTGTATACTCTGATAGGAATCCTTGTTCATTTTCCACTCATGTGTGAAGATAGCCTAATGACTTGTTGTAGTATACAGAATTTATTGCTAAGTCTTTTAATAAACCATTGCTGTTACCTTTTGTCTGCTTTTCTTCAGACCATGTGTGATCTATAGTTTTGCTTAATTCTCTATGGACACTAGTATATTTAAGCACTTGAAAGACAATAGCACCATTGTGTCTGTGGTTCAGAACATGACATCCAATTCCTCAAGTTTTAAGATGATGATTGTTAAGAAGACACAACCTTGATGGCAAAATAGCTTTACTGCTTGGCCAGTAGGTCTTTGCTTCTGACTGGCCTGACCTAAAACAGGGCTTTTAATATGTTCCCACTCGTACTTGCTTTTTACCCACGGAACTGTTGTTTGTTTGTTGATTTGATTTGTTCTGAGTCAGCATCTCACTATGTTCTGGCTGGCGTGAAACTCACTTTGGAGACCAGACTGGCCTTGAACTCAGAAGAGATCTGCCTACCTCCACCTCCTGAAACCTGGGATTAAAGGCATTTTCTACCATGCCAAGCTACTTTAAAAAACATTGTTTTCATTTATTATTATTATTATTATTATTATTATTATTATTATTATTATTATTATTAGGTGTGTATGGGGGTGCATTGACCTAGCACGTGTGTGTAACTCAGAGAACAGCTTTGTGGAGTTTGTCCTCTCTTTTCATCTTTACCTGGGTTCTGGGTACTGAGCTCAAGTCTCTAGGCTTGTGCAGCAAGCACTTACTCTCTGAGCCATCTCACTGGTCTCCCTCAGGAAGTTTTATGCACCCCAGGTATATAGGCAAGCCAAAATAGGCACACAAATCAAACCTTTACCATTTATTAAAGATGATAACAAATTTGCATGCTCATGAGATGCATTGCTTTATTTTTACAGAAAGGGTTAAATCTTGGTTGAAGATTTAATACTTTAGGATCTGAACAACCTGGTTTTCGGAGTTGATTGGTATTTTATTCTATGAATGTCAGTGCTAAGCACCTCTTTACACAAGTATGTATATAGTATAAAATGGTAGAGGTACATTGAGGGCTGTTTCAAAAATGATGGAAATTCTGATCTGATCCTAAGCCAAAGTTCACTTAATGCTTTCTTTATGAATGAAACAAATCAGCAACTCAAAAGAAAATTTTAAAAATCAAACATACAATTCAATCCAAAGATAACCCTAATTTGGTGCTTGCATACATCAAATAATGGTAGGAAAATATTTTAAAAGTCTTTTCTGTGATTAAATTACTAATGTTTCTATAAGAACGGCAAGCTTGGCAGCGTGTGTTGGCATTGACTGCATGCACGATGTGTGTCTGGAACCAAGGTTGCAGTGAAGTCATTATTACATGTTGGCTTTTGAGCTTATTTTTTATTGATGTGTTCATATACCTTTTACTGCTGCCAAATTGTTCATGACAACCTCCCCCACCCAACATAAACAGACATGGACATAAACTCAGTTATGCAGCCCTGGGTGGGCTTTCAACTACAGTGGGAGGGGCTGAGCACCAAAGGCATCCTCATCTGTTAGCTGCAGCAGGATGCATGCTGCTGGAGCTAGAATGTTGGGTGCTTGAAAGCCCTCCTATATCTTGTTTCCACTAAGATCTTTTGAGCTGTGGTTGTAACCATTCATTTTCCCTCTACAGAAAATCTGCAGCTGTGCTTAGGAGAGTTCCTACCCAGACTTCTAGATCCTTCTGCAGAAATCATCATCTTGAAAGAGCCTCCAACTATTCGACCTAATTCTCCCTATGACCTTTGCAGCCGGTTTGCAGCTGTCATGGAGTCCATTCAAGGAGTTTCGACAGTAACAGTGAAATAAGCCCTCACCATCAAGACTCAGCCTGGTCTCTGGTCACCTGCCTGTTATAGCAGCCTGTTGTTACAGATTATCCTGGAGAAGGGGACTAGGTGGCTGAGCAGGAGTCAGACCCTTATTCCTCTCATGATGTGTGTTTAAAGGATTAAGGATAAAGTTGCACATTTTAGGTACAGAATCATGAGAGCTGTTTCACTGAAGAAGGCCAGTACAGTATAGTTTTGAATTATCCCAGAAGACCTGAATTGCCTTTTTAATCTCCCATAATACTTGGGCTTGTGTAAGCCTCATGCCATTTTTAAATTGCCCTTCAGACCCCGGTATTTGTGACAGCAGAAGAGTGACTCACCAGAACTGAACTGGAGGAGCAGTTATGAGTCATTTTGTCAAGTTCAGATGACACTAAACTCCTTAACTACCAGAAACTGGAGTCTCGTGCGGCTCTTGACAGTGATGAAAGGGGGTACTGACGAGCGAGCCTGCCTTTCCACGTGTGGGTGGAAGCTGAGGCTGCGCCGCAAAGCCAGGGAAAGCTGTCTCACCTTTAGGTCTGTTTATGTTTAGGTAAATGAGAAAACCTCATGTTCAGTCCTGAGTGAAAGAAAGAAAGCAGCATTGTGAGCTTTCGGCGCAGTGGTGTTGTGAAGCTGCATAAGGAACATTTTAATAGTTATTAATCATTTAAGCAAAACTCTGAAAATTATCAGAGGCAGGTGTCTAAGGCTACCCTGGCCTAATAGAACATTTTGATCCTCTTCTTTTTTTCCCCCACTTTTAGAAAATAAGGGATGTGAATTTGTATAAAGAAAAGAACATTTATCTGTATGTATATGTAGAGAGAAATCCATTTTTAAAGAACTTCTAATTGGAAAGTCATGTTTTAACCAAATTTTAAGGATTAGTGGAAAAATCATGGGAGGGAAGAACAATACAACTATGCAGATTTTATAAATGTGCAATAAAAGTATTTGTTTTACCTTTGGTGTGTAGTATGGCCTTTTTTTGAAATCCATGTTTCCCATTTTGGATGAATGGACTCCATAGAATTCATGATTTCAGCCTTTCTGTTAAAAAAAAAAAAAAAAAAAGGGCGGGAGGGAGATGAGGGATTCTTTGTTTTCTTCACTCTCTTTTTCAGAAGTTTATTTTTATTTATGTGTATACCTATCCCGTGTGTGCAAATGCCCATAGAGGCCAGAAGACAGCATTAGAGTCTCTGGAGCTGGAGTTGTGAGCCATCTGTTATGTGCTGGGAACCAAACTCCAGTTAGCATAGTGGTTCTCAGCCTGTAAGTCACAACCCTTTTGAGAGTTGAGTGACCCTTTCATAGAGGTCACCGAAGACCATCAGAAAACATAGGTTTACATTATGATTCATAACTAGCAAAATTGGTTATGAAGGAGCAACGAAAAATGATGATTGGGGATCACCACAACATGAGGAACTATATTAAAGGGTTGAAACATCAGGAAGCTTGAAAACCACTGGGTTAGCAAGTGCTCCTAACCACTCAACCCTGCCTCAACCTGTCTCTCTCTCTCTCCCCACCCCACCCACACACCCCCAATGGCTAAGTAGTCTGCATTATTTAGGTCCAACCTGATCAGTAGGTGAGTGCTGACAGTTTCTCAATTTTGTGTGGCTGGCTACGTTTTCTACTTCCCTGTTTCTTTCTGGGCTTCATAAACTAAGATTTTGCTATTGATGTTTGTTTTTGAGAGTCTCATGTAGCCTAGACTGTGTTCAAACTCTTTGTAGCAGAGGCTGGCTTCTAACTGCTGATCTTTACTGTGTTTATCTCCCTGATACTGAGATTACAGGCATGTATCACCATGTAACCTTTTAATAGCTCTCAGGCTATGACTTAGAATGTTTCTGTGTTTTGTTGGACTCTTATTGGCTTTCAACTTAAAAAAAAAATTGTTTGACACTCAGGCTATGACTTAGAATGTTTCTGTGTTTTGTTGGACTCTTATTGGCTTTCAACTTAAAAAAAAATTGTTTTGACACTGGGTCTTATTCTGTAGCCCGGACCAGGCTGGCCTGGAACATACTATGTAGCCTAGGCTTGCCCTGAACTTGCAAACATTCCCCCCTCACCTCTCACGTGTTGAGATTACAGTATAAGCTACTGCTCCTAGCTAAACTGCTTCTAATATAAGTAAACTTTTTATTGTATTTATTGTACTGGTGTACAATAAATGGGCCATCACATGCCCATGAAGGTCAGAGGACACCCTGAGAGCTGGGGCTTTCCTTCCATTTTGCAGGTTTTCAGGATTGAGTTCAGGCTGTGTAGCGTCTTTACCCACTAGAGCATCTTAACTTGGAGACAGAATCTGTGATCTGTGTTCACCTCAATGTTGGGTCTACTAGCTTCAGCTTCCTGAGCAGCCAGATTATAAGCATGTGACATCTCAGTATTTTAAAGATTGGGGGTAATGCTGAGGGCGAAAGAGTGAGGAGAGGAGGAGGCCAATGGGAAGGATGGAAGTGTTTGCAGTGTTTGACCTCAGTATGTGCCGTGGAGATATGGTCAACTGGAAATTTGTTAGGTCCCTTTAGAGCTATTAGTTGCCAGATGGTGGTGGTACACGTCTTTAATCCCGGCACTTGGCTATCTTGAGTTCACAACAGCTAGAGCTACACAGAGAAGTCCTGTCTCAAAAACAAACAAAAAAGACCAAACCCAAGTCTACTAAAAATGAAAAGAGACTTAATTGATGGTTTGACTTAGTGTTAGAGCACTTGACTGGCTTTCTTAGGGTCCTCCTGTGTTCAAGTCCTAGCACTTCAAATAATTACGGGGAAAAAGAGTTGAGTCACTAAAGCTCATTTTACCCCATATATTTCAAGAAAGGTGGATACATTAAAAAAATGAAGAAGCAGTTAGCAAGGGCTATATAATGAAAGACAGACCATCTTTCAGATTCTTGGCCACAAGAAGTGAATTCTAGAAACTGAGCCTCCAGGGTCCTGAGGCCACCATGGCTCTGTAGTTGATACAGAGTGCTTAACATGCATGAAGTGAGATCATGAGTTCCATCCCCAGCAGCATGTAAATCTGGTTTCAAGCCTGAAAACACTGAAGGTGGAAGGGGACTCAGTTCAGTCATCTCAGCTACATAGGGAGTTTCATTCAGATCAGCCTCTCAAACCAGCTTTAGACATGAAATGTGGGTTTTTATCCTTCTGTGTGATATTGAATAGTTTTTTGGGGGGGAGGGAGGTGGGGAGCCATACTGGGGATTGAACCCAGCCAGGGCCTCAGCAATGTCAGGCAAGTGGTTTGCCACAGAGCTACATTAGTAGCCCAAGAAGTGTTTTCAATTAGATCAATTTATAGGCCTGTGAGAAAAGTCCTTTGTAAAGATTTAATTAGTTCTGTTTTTAATTCTCACTTGGCCCTCAAGACAGATGGATAAAAATCATAGTGTTTTTGGTGAACAGACTCCACTGAGACAGGCCGTTGAGTAGCTTGAGTCCCTTGGGAATAATAATGCGCTGTTCATGTCATTACATGTCAAGCAGCAGCCCCTGTCCTTAGCCCATGCCTATCAGCCTGTGCCGTGTGTTCTTCAAAAGTTGAGAAGGCAGGCTGTTTTCCTCACAACTCTTAGTTGGTGTCCATTTCTCTGTAGAGAAAGCCGTAATTGAATGCTGACGACAAATGTCATCAACACTGCAAACATGGGATTAAGATGAGGGACCAGAGAGCCACCAGCAGGCACAGGTGAACCAGCTGTCTGCAAAGACCCTGATTGGGCTAAACAGTGTAAAGGAGGATTTTCATGTGAGTCTTTGGGTGTGGTGGGCTGTGTAGGTGCCCATATGGTGGCAACACAGGATGGGGTTCAGAAAGGCATCCTTAATGTTAAATCTTGACTTAGCTACTTGCTGCCGAAGGTGTGCTACCTCATTTCTCCCATGTTAACCAAATGGATAGTTCCACATCTGCTCTTCTTGTCTGAAGAAACTTTCAAGATCTTACATAAACCTCCCCGCAACTCAAAAGCTCTTAAGCCCCAGCCAGTTGTGTGACAGGGACAAGCCTTTATGAAAGGCCATGTAAGAGACTGCTGCAGTTGGAGGGCTGAGTTCTCTGCCGGCCTGATGCTTGATGGGCCGTCTTCCTACGATGCTGAGAAAGGAGGTGACAGCATCTTTACCACGCCCCCAGGATGCTGCAAGGTCTCACTCCTTCCCAAATTGTCAGCCTTGTCCTCTTCTCCCTCTTCAGCTTGAACTCCACCCCTGCCTTTCAACAGTTGCGCTTCTTCCAGCTGCCTAGCTGTGGCTCTGAAGACTTCACTCTCCTGCCGGGTGCTCTTGGACTGTGTGGTGGTGATTTGAATGGCTTTACCTTTTCTGTTTTCTTTCTTCCAGTTTTTCAAGACAGGGTTTCTCTGTGTATCCCTGGCTGTCCTGGAACTCACTCTGTAGACCAGGCTGGCCTGGAACTCAGAGATCTACCTGGCTCTGCCTCCTGAGTGCTGGGATTAAAGGCGTGCACCACCACTGCCTGGCTTCTCTCTTACTTTTGTGTGTTCTGGGATCAAACTTGAGTTACCAGGCTTGGTGGCAAATGCCTTTAGTCACTGAGCCATCTTGTCAGTCTGGGAAGATGGCTTTTTGGAAAAGGATACTGGCTTGGGCTGCTTTGACACGTGTTTATTTTGTAGTGTTGGGGATCAAATCCAAGGTCTTACATGTTAGTCAGATGCTCCAACAACTAGACTATCTCCCCAGCCCCAAATAATACAATAGCAATAAAGCCTCTCTCTCACTCTCTTTTTCTGTGTGTCTCTGTCTCCTTCTCCCCTTTCCCCAATCCTTTCTCTCTTTAACAGGGTCTCATGTAGCCTGGGCTAGCCTTGAACTTGCCTCCACCACCTTGAAATGCTAGGCAGAATCACAGGCATGCACCATCACATCCACTCTAATGTAGTTCTGGGGATGGAACCCAGGACTTCCTGTATGCTAGACAAGCAAGTACTCTACCAACTGAGCCAAATCCTCTTCCCTAATAAAAGATTTGTGCTTTTTTTTTTTTTTTTTGAATATGGTAAAAAACATTTTTGTGGCACTGAGAATTCTTTGCACACACAAGTCCACCTTGGGTGGTAATAGGCACAACCATCCTAGAGTGACCAGTTTGCCCCAATGTGCCTGTGAATGCTAGTTTTCACGGTGGAAGTATCGAGTCCTGGACAAATTGGAAAGCTTGTGCGCTTTACTCACTCATGGGGACCATTACTTTTAGTGAGAAACACAGGACCTTTCACAGCCTCGTGATGTGGCAGAAACAAAGCAAAGCAGTGCCCTCCAGGGACACTGGCCATCTAAAAGCAGCAGAGATTTATTATGATTCGAATCTCATACCTGAGGAGTGCCAAGCTAGAGGCCATTGTGGGCCGATGATTATTTTCCTTTGCCAACACATCATCAACATTTCTAGCTAAACATATGATATTTCTTATCTCTGGTGACTCCAACTTTATATAAAGTTATCTTCCTTAACAATAAAATAATCAAAGTGATTAAGTATATAATTAATACTATAAGGGTTTTTTTTTGTTTCTTTTTTTTTTTTTTCTTTCTAGCACAGTAACCTAGACTGGCTTTGAGCTTCGGGCAATTCTCTTGGCTCAGCTTCCTGAGCGTTAGCATTACAAGTGAGAGCCACCATGATCAACTTTTTTTTCCTAAAGTTTGAGACAGGATCTCACCATGCACCGAGGTTAGCCTTAATTCTCATTTCTTTCAGTTCCTGTGTGCTGAAATTACAAGCACATAGCACTACCCTCAGCTGATGTTTCTGTATAAATAAATTTCAAATGAGATAAACATGTTTGTAAGAAACTGTCCTGATTTTTATTTCTTAAGTGAAGCACCCAGATCACCAAGATAATCAGATCTTTGACAAATTAGATAGTGACCACTCTTTTCCAACAAATTGATGAAGGGTAAGGAAAAGAGCCTCCTGACATTAGTTTATTGTAGAGATTTCTGGGCAGACTCTAGTTCCATATGACCTGGTTCACCGGTCTTGGTGTGAGGTGCAAGGAACCATCAAATTCCTCTGGTGGAGCACTTGCTGGTGGAGCTGTGGCTGCAGCCGTCCAGGGAGAAGGTCCATCTTCATTTCCCAGGCAAGCAGAGATGAGGAGGAGAAGCCCTCCCAGAGCTAGGAAAAGCCCAGCAGCCCAGCCCAGGAACAAGGCATCTCCAAACTCCCACCGCGGCACAATCTCAGGGACACTGTCATCCCAGAAGTCTTGGAATGTTGCATAGGCCACCCAGGAGACTGGAAAGAGGGTGGTGGCTGAAGCTGATGCCTCCAAAGCCCCTCCCAGGAGGCACAGCCGTGTCTTCAAAACTCCTCTAGGCCTGTGAAACTGGAAGCATTCCAACCCCCAGCCAGAGAGCAGAAGTCCCACCAGTCCCAGCCCATGAGAAGCCACCATGAGGATACGGGCTACCTGCAGCTCCTGGGGCAGAGACAGAAAGGACTCGAAGGCTTTGCATACAGTGCCAGCTTCCTCCTGACTCACACACGCCTCCCAGAGTCCCGAGATCCAGGTTTCCATTTCATTCAGGTCCAGATTGAGAGCCTTCCACTGGGGAAGAACGGTGGTGACACATGAGGATACCCAGCCAATAAGAGAGAGGAGCAGACCTCCAAGCTGGACTCCTCCACGGAAACTCCAGACCATGGTTGTGCCCTCTGCAGAAGGGGATGTAAGCTCGGGGACTGGTAAGCTGGGATGACTTCCTGGGAGGCTGGAGTGGACGGTCTCAGGGTTCCAGAGGACTCCAGTGTCAGTTTTCAATGCAGCAGCTGAGACAGGTGTCAGGGATTTGTCAATGTTTGGGACTAGAGGCGTGGCCAAGATCAGAAGTGGGCAGTATTCTGAAGGAGGGTCCCATGAGAGAAGCCAATAGCCATAGAGTAAGCTGTCACTGTATTTGATAAATATATCCATAAAGTCAAAATCACTCCTGGCCTCTGTGATTACCAAAATGGTGTTCTGGAGAAACACCTTGACACTATCTTTCCCGAGGACAAGGTGACTTCATTTGTGTACTTTTAAATATATGGGGCAAGTGAGATGGCTCAGTGGGTAAAGGTGCTTGCTGCCAAATGTGACAACCCAAGTTCAAGCCCAAGGACTCACATTGTAAGAGGAGAGAAGTGACTACCACAAGTTGTCCTCTGACCTCTATGCATGTGCTCACACATAGGAATAAATATAACTAAAAATTTAAAATGTGTATAGACTTTGACCCAGAACTCACCAGAATTTATATATTTTTAAGGTGGCTATATAGAAAGATTTATTTTAGAACATCCATTGAAACTTATTAATAATTATACATTTTGGTTTCTATAAGACAGTCATTTTAAAGTGATGTTGAGGCTGGAGAGATGACTCAGCAGTTAAGAGAGCAGGCTGCTCTTCCAGGACATCTGGGTTCAATTCCTAGCACCCACATGGCAGTTGACAACTGTCTATAACTACAGTTCCAGGGGATCCCAACACTGTCTTCTGGCCTCCATAGGCACCAGGCACACATGCGGTACACAGACACATATATAGGCAAAACACCTGTGGTGGTTTGAATAAAAATGGTCCCCATAGGCCCATAGGGAGTGGCACTGTTAGGAGGTGTGGCCTTGTTGGAGGAAGTGTGTCACTGGGGGAGGACGTTGAGGTGTCAGAAGCTCAAGCCAGGCCCAGTGTCTCTCTCTTCCTGCTGCTGCTGATCCAGATGTAGAACTCTCAGCTCCCTCCCCAGCACCATGTCTGCCTGCATGCCTCCATGCTTCCCACTATGAAGATAATGGACTAAACCTCTGAACTATAAGCCAGCCCCAATTTTATGTTTCCCTTTGTCAGAGTTGCCATAGTCTTAGAGCCTTATTATACCACCGTACTGTTTCTTTTCTGCCTTCGTTTGGTGTAAGCAAGAGTTCTTCCTGCAGGTGTTCTTGTAAGTGGAAACACTGAAGGTATCCTGAGGACATTGTTTGCACCGATGATTAGTAAATAGCATCATGGCCCCAGTGTCCATTATAGCCATCTAATGAGCATTTGAGATTGCCAAAGTTAATCTTAGTTGTTTATATATTTTATATTTGGGGTCACTGGGAAGTTTTGGAAAGTAGAGTTTTCATATTCATCCTTTTTTTTTTTTTTTTTTACAGATTTATTTATTTATTATGTATACAGTGTTCTGCCTGCATGTACGCTTGCAAGCCAGAAGAGGGCACCAGATCTCATTATTGATGGTTGTGGTTGCTGGGAATTGAACTCAGGACCTCTGGAAGAAGAACCAGTTCTCTTAACCTCTGATCCTTCTCTCCAGCCCCCATCATATTCATCTTTTGCTTAATTTTCTTTTTCTGTGACATGGAGAGTGTCAGCTATTCCCACATTATGTTCGAAAGAAAACTTCAGATATTTGGCTTTAATACCGTAACTATGTAAAATTTATGTGTTTCCTGTGTAGTGTTGGAGGTATTGCATAGAGTGGCTAATTACAGCATGTAACTTGACAATATAAGTAAAAATGGTTGCTAGGATGGTAGACCAATATTTTCAATAAAAATATGACATACTTAAAAAAAGAGTTGCCATAGTTATAGTGTCTCTTCACAGCAATAGAAACCGTAACTAAGACAACACCCATACACAGAGCAAATTTAAGTGATATTGTCGGGGGTTAGGAACTTAGCTGAGTAGAATGCTTTTGGGTACAAGGCCTTTGGTTGCATAATGAGCACCACATAACAGGTGTGGTCGAACTTAGCATTCAGGAGGCAGAGACAAGGAGGAAGTTCAAGGGCAGTCTTCACTACATTAAACCCTGACTTTCAAAAAAAAAAAAATCTATAAGAAAAAAGATTTATTTTAGCCAGGTAGTGATGATACATGCTTTTAGTCCCAGCACTCAGGAGCAGAAGCAGGCAGATCTCTGGGAGATCCAGGATAGCCAGGGCTACACAGAGAAACCCTGTCTTGAAAAACCAGAAAAAAAAAAAAAAGATTTATCTGTGTATGTTTTGACTGCACGTATGTAGGTGCACACGAGGAGGCAATAAGAGGTCATTGAATCCCCTAGAACTGGAGACCTGGGTCTTGTGCAAGAACAAGTGTTCTTAACCATGGAGCCCTCCCTTCAGCCTGCAGAGGAAATTTTCATGACATAACATGGGGGTGAGAAACGTGCTGTTCCATTCTCACAGCAGACAAGAAGCAGGGTGGAGCCTGACGTCCTGAACTGAGAAAGGAGGGGACCAGGTCGTGCAGAGAGCATAGAGAAGGCGGTTTCATTGTCTCTCTTTTGTGGCTGGAGACATGGTTTAGCAGTTATGAACATGAACTGACTGCTCTTCCAGAGAACCTTGGTTTAATTCTCATCCACATGGCGATTCACAACTGTTTATTGTGACTCCAGTTGCAGGGGTTCTGCCACCCTCTTCTGTCCGCCTTGAGCAGCGGGCGTGCAGGTGGTGCACAGACATACTATCTTGCAAAACACCCATACATGTAAAATAATTTCAATTCTCCCATCTCTGTGTTTTAAATAAAATGTTAATCATTTATTATATTGATGTTAGGTTTGTGGGTAGTTTTTAATTTCCTCATTTGTGTCTTTACATATTTAATACATTTGTCATATGATACTTTGTGAACAAAACCCAGAAATATTAATTTTAGAATTAATATTCCTCAATCCATGTGAATGTCCCTGATGGTTTACCTGGACTCAGAACACTCCTGGGGGGAAGTGCTCCCTCTGCTGTGCTGTAGCTGCTAAGAAGGCAGCTGCAAATATATCTCCACCCTATCAGCTTCCAGTTCTGTCTCCTGCTGCTTCCAAGTCATGGGATCTGATGGGAAGGGAAATGGTTTGCACTTCCTGAGTGCGGCTAAATGCCAGGCTTTGGGGTGGGTGCTTTGCATTGAATTTTCATCCCGACACTGTTGTGCACGTTAGGGAACTTACCAGGGTCTCCTGGCTGGCTGGTGGATGACAGAAGGAGCACCTGAGCCAAGGGGCTTGGACTTGGACACTTCATGTTCCTGTCCCCAGCCATAGCAGTGGCACAGCATGTGGCTGAGAGCTTGTCTTTATGGCAGAACACAGAAGAAACCTGGGACTGATTACATTAAAGTCATAAGTGTCTGACCAATGTGGTCTCTTTTCACGTTTTTGTGTGTCTATGTGGGCATAGCATATGCATGTATGTGCATGTGTATGTGGAGGCTGGAAGTTGATTTCTGGGGTCATCTTCTATTGTTCTGCATCTTATTTATATTATTTATTTAATTATATTAAAATTTTATTTATTTATGAAGGGCACCATTATATCAGGCACATCCAATAGAGGGTGAGTATCTAAAATATAAAAAGAACTAAAAAAAAAAAAAAGGAAAAGAAAGAAAAAGAAAAAAAACCTGCACCAAGAAAACAAATTTTAAAATGGGATGCACAACTAAGCAGACAGTTCTCAAAAAATGAAATACAAATGGATGAGAAATACTTAAAATAAATGTTTGGCCAGGTGGTGGTGGTGGTGATGGTGGTGGTGGTGGTGGTGGTGGTGCACACTTTTAATCCCAGCACTCCACAGACAGAGGCAGGTGTATCTCTCTGAGTTCAAGGACAAGCTGTTCTACAGAGCAAGTTCCGGGACAGCCTGAGCTACACAGAGAAGCCCTGTTTCAAAAACCTAAAACAAACAAACAAAAGAAATGTTTAACATTTTTAGTCACTAGGGAAATGGAAACTAATCATTTCTTTCTTTCTTTCTTTCTTTCTTTCTTTCTTTCTTTCTTTCTTTCTCTCTCTCTCTCTCTCTCTCCCTCCCTCCCTCCCTCCCTCCCTCCCTCCCTCCCTCCTTCCTTCCTTCCTTCCTTTCTTTTTTCGTTTTTCAAGACAGGGTTTCTCTGTGTAGTTTTGGTGCCTGTCTTGGATCTCACTCTGTAGACCAGGCTGGCCTCGAACTCATAGAGATCCGCCTGGCTCTGCCTCCCAAGTGCTGGGATTAAAGGCATGTGCTACCGCCGCCTGAATTCATTTATTTTTTCAGACAGGATCTCACTATGTAGCCCTTGCCCTGCCTGAACTCATTACACAAACGAGGTTGGCCATGAACTATAGAGATTAGGCTTCTGTCTGCCTCTGAGCCTGGCCATTTAATTTGATGTGTATGGGTATAGTGCACATGGAGCAAGAAGTGGGTATCATGTCTCCTGGACTGGAGTTATGACAGTTGTGAGCTGCCATGTGGGTGCTGGGAATTGAATGTAGGTCCTCTGGAAGAGCAACCAGTGTTGCCAAGCCATGCCATCTCTCCTGCCCTGTATTTCCTGGCTCTTTGCATTTTTCAAGAAGTAATTAAGCATCGGGGCTCGTTACTTGTACAAGCCCCCTCCAAAAGCAGAACTTAATTTTGTAATTTTGTAATATTCTTTGAAGAATCTTCCCCACTATGCCCTTCCCATCCCTCATTTACTTTGAAAATAATAATTACTGTGTTTTCTTGTGATCATTTAATTTGCATTTTGGGGTCTCCAAACCTAGCAGAGACCTTGCCACATAGTATTCCTCAGTAAGTATTTAATACACGGTTTCAGAAGTTTCATCTGTAGGTTTTTTTTTTTTTTTTTTTTTTTTTTGTCACTGGGCATTTATTGTTAGCAACATTTAGAATTCTGAGAGGGCTACTACGGTGGCTGGTTTGGTTTTGTCGTGAGAAATGCTTTCCCAGGACAATATGGCCACCCTAGAGCACTTGCTTTCTCAGCCTGGGTTTCCTTCTCTTTCCTCATGGAGCATCAACTAGTATTAGCTGATTGTTCTACAGGCACATCGTTGCCATGGACCTTGGGGGTCAGCACCTACTTGACCTCAGGTCTCACATGATATCTTATAAAGAATGAAAGATGCTTTAATCAAAGCAGTACATGTTTATTAAGCAGAACACCAGAAAACAGAGACAAAGATATGAATAAACAGCCTAAGCCACTAAAGTCCACCCAAAGAATTCAGTGTATTGACACACACACACTTCTGTTTTTTGAGACAAGGTCTTACTTTGTAGCTCTGCTGGCTTGGAGCTCACTATGTAGACCAGGGTGGCCTCAAACTCATGAATATTCACCTGTCTTTGCCTCCTCAGTGATGAGTACTGGGAGTAAAGGTGTGTGGCACCATACATGGACTATACCTCTATTTTATTATTTTTTTTAAGAAAAAGAATCATATGATACATTGTGGATATCTTCTACTATGCAATAGATTTTAATATTGAAACAATTTTTATTATTTTTAATATTTCTTTTATTTTATGTGTTTGTGTCTCAGTGTATATATCTGCATTGTGTATGGGGCAGGAGCCCTCAGGGGTTCAGAAAAAGGCATCAAATTCCCTAGAACTGGGATTACAGGTGGTTGTGAGCCACCTGATGTAGGTCCTGAAGATGGGTCCTCTACAAGGCTAGTACTCTACTGAGCCATCTTTCCAGACCCTCAATAGTGAAACAATTTTTTTAAAAGCTCCTCGATATCTGGACATAGTGGAGCAAGTGTATAATCCCTGCATGCAGGAGGCTAAGGCAGGAGGATAGACATAAATTTGATGCCCTCCTGGGCTAGGGACCATATCTCAAATCAAAACCAATAAATCCCCAAAAACTTTAAACCTAAACAACAATAAAAAAGCTCCCCCCCGCCACAGGGTTTCTCTGTGTAGTTTTGGAACCTGTCCTGGGCTCTGTAGACCAGGCTGGCCTTGAACTCACAGAGACCTGCCTGCCTCTGCCTCCAGAGTGCTGGAATTAAAGGCGTGCACTACCACTGCTTGGCAAAAAAGCTTTTGTTGTAATTTATTTGTAATCTCTGATAGGAAGTTCTAAGAATCTTGTTTTAGGGGCTGGAGAGATGGCTTAGTCAATGGTTAAAAGCACTGGTTGCTCTTTTTTTTTTTTTTGGTTTTTCGAGACAGGGTTTCTCTGTGTAGCTTTGTGCCTTTCCTGGATCTTGCTCGGTAGACCAAGCTGGCCTTGAACTCACAGAGATCCGCCAGGCTCTGCCTTCCGAGTGCTGGGTAGTGGTGGCGCACACCTTTAATCCCAGCACTGGTTGCTC
The DNA here is from genome assembly GCF_903995425.1 of Onychomys torridus. Classification (NCBI taxonomy): domain Eukaryota; kingdom Metazoa; phylum Chordata; class Mammalia; order Rodentia; family Cricetidae; genus Onychomys; species Onychomys torridus. The sequence continues at coordinate 42,553,065 of NC_050449.1, forward strand.
TTATGGAGGATCTGGGTTCAACTCCCACCATCCACATGGTGGCTCATAACCATCTATAAGTCCAGTTTCAGGGTATCTGTTTCCTCCTACTGACTTCCGTGGGCACAGTCAAACCATTCATACATATAAATCTTTTTGTTTGGTTGGTTGGTTTTGGTTTTTCGAGACAGGATTTGTGTGTGTGTGTGTGTGTGTGTGTGTGTGTGTGTGTGTGTAGCCCTGGCTGTCCTTGAACTTGCTCTGTAGTTCAGGGTGGCCTCAAACTCACAGAGATCCACATGCACCACTACGTAGGGCTTCAAACCCTAAGAAAAAAAGTTTTGTTTGTTTTTTTTTTTTTTTTACAAAGTAATGTTTTCAGTACACACAGGACCGTTACCCTAAGTATAAATGGTACCACATCCATGCATGAGTATACTTAGTATAAGGCAACATAAGCAATATATACATATTAGAAAGCGGGGAGGCTTTCTATATAATGAGATGATACCGCTCTCCTGCCCTCGCAACTTCAGAGGGCAAAATTCGCGTAGACTCGGTCAGCTGCTGCGCCCAATGAATGAATATTTAACAAAAAAAGATCGAGATGACTTCCTAAGTATCGGGGTAGATCATTTCACAGGCAAACGTTATGGAGTATAGGGAGGTTCATAAAGGATTTACTAGGTGAAATATTCTGCAGCTTCTAGTGCAAACAAAACAAAACAAACAAACAAAACAACAAAAAACGGGCGGGAAGAGACAGACGTTTGAAAACCAGTAGGGAACAGATCACGCCTGCGCAGTCTTGGGGCTCCCAGACGCGGCCGAAACTACGGACGCCAGGAGTTGCGGGGCCTGCTGGGAACTGTAGTGTGACTCTCGCCTGTGCAGGAGCAAGGGGCCCCACAGGACTCAGTTTCCCGGCAGGCCACGCGGTGAGGCCGCGGGCGGGACGCGAGCTGCGGCGCTGGCAGCTGGAGTGACCTGGTCGGTGTAGGTACGTTTCGTGGCGATGGCTTCTTTCGTGACGGAAGTCCTGGCTCACTCGGGGAGCTTGGAGAAGGAGGATCTCGGCACCCGAATCAGCCACCTGACCCGGCGGGTAGAGGAGATCAAGGTGAGGGCGGGCCACCGGCGGCCGGCTGCAGCTGGGGAGATCCGGCTGCGGAACTAATGGGGAGAACCCCGAGTCGGAGGCGAGAGAAGTGTGGGGACAGCTTAGAGAGCGGCCACTGAGGCCTGGGGTTGTGAGGGGGAAGGGGCCGTGGCTGTGCAGTGGTGGGGAGTCGTGCTAAGTTGAGCAAGAGTGAGCTGGGATGGAGCCGACTGAAGAAACCAGTGGAGCCGGAGGTGGGACTGGAAGCCCGGATGTCCAGAGAGGGATGGGAGAGAGAGGACAGACAAGACAGCCACCCTCTCTGGCTGCTCATCTCCACCCACCCCTTCATTTATGGATGAATGTAATAATTCTAGGAAAACTGTGGCTTTATCCTCGGATTTTCTTTTAACTGGTTGAATATGTTTATAAAAGTCTAAATTCACGCCCGGAACTTGGGGCATGCTAAGTGTTGGTGAGCACTTAGCAGGCACTTACCTTGTGCCTGCATGGATTTGCAGCACACAGCCACAGTTTCACTTCGTATTGGTGTTACCTGGCAAGCCACATCTTCAGTGGCTTTCATTTAAAATGACGTGTCCCTGAGTAAGTCTGGACTTCAGGGAGCTAGCGTCCTATCAACAGTGGATGACACAAAAATGACTTTCTTAATTTTAGGTGTACTTGCCAATGGCATCTCTGTAATGTGGCTTAAGCTTTTTTTTTTTTTAATGACCTAGGGAGAGAACATTGCACTCAGAGCCTACTTTTTCTATTAGTTTTTAATACATAAGCTTGAGTCTCAAGTCAACTGAGAACTACTTTCTGTGCCTCAGATAAGCATATTTCCCGCACATCCCACCTCCCATATTTTGCCATTTCTCCAATCTTTTAAAACTCTTGCAATATATTTCTACTATATATATATAAAATCTTCCCTGTCTCGAAAAACAAAACAAAAAAACAAAAACAAAATCTTCCATCTCAAAATGTAACCTCCTGCATAAAGCAAATGCCTGATTTTTTTTTCTCTGAGAGATAGTCTTTCTCATTTTACTGGAATACTTTGTAACTCTGCTGGAGTATTGCATTTCAGCCCTGTATTTTGGTCAGGTTGGAAAATAGAATCTTTCCTCCTTAAAAGGAATTAGTTTATGAGCAAGCATAATTTACTCAGTGCAGTGTTCAAGAAGGCATTAAGTTGCCTTGAATTAAGGGAAATAACAAGACTCAATCCTTTTTTACATTGTTTTGGGGGGCGCGTTTCCAGGCAGAGTTTCTCTGTGTAGCTTTCTTGGATCTCGCTCTGTAGCCCAGGCTGGCCACGAACTCAACAGAGATCCGCCTGCCTCTGCCTCCTGAGTGCTGGGATTAAAGGTGTGCGCCACCACTGCCCGGCTTAAATTTTTTATTTATTTATGTGTGTGTGTCTGTGGGTGCATGTTTGCCGTGGTGGATGTGTGGAGGTCAGAGGAGAACTTCTGGGAGTCAGTTTTTTCCTTTTACTGTGTGGGTCCCAGGGATTGCTCTTGAGTCATCTTTAGTGGCAAGTGCTTTTACTGTATGAGCCATCTCCCCAGCCCTTCTAATCATTTGACAAGCTTTAAGATTATCTCTTAAAATTTTGCTACTCAGAAGATGGAAATTAGTAAATTAAGGTATACAGATTATGGATATATATGTTTAGGTAGATGATTACAATTTTTGGACACAGATACAGTTTACTGTGAAACTTCTGATTCCATCTTTCTCATTTCTAGAGTCTGTACAAATCTTGAACATTGTTGGGGTTTGGTAATTGTTGTCTTTCCACATTTTAATAATGTATGGGACCCTTAAGGATGAATGAAATATTTTTGAAGGAAACACATTGCTTGGAGGGAAAGCTCTGGGTAACTAGATAAAGTTCTAACATTGGAAGATGCTGTCTATTTTTATGAAGTTCCTAATTCATTTCCTTGTCATACACTTCCTCTATCTTGTATTATAGGGTGAGGTGTGCAATATGATCAGTAAGAAGTACAGTGAATTCCTGCCTACCATGCAGAGTGCACAGGACCTGGTTACCCAGGTGGACAAGCTATCTGACGACATCGACCAGCTGAAATCCAGGATAGAGAGTGAGGTAAGAATAGATTGTTGTGTTGGGTGAGTTTAGGTGTCTTAGGGAGGCATTGTTTTTTTTTAGCTTCTTTTTTTTTTTTTTTTTTTGGTTTTTCGAGACAGGGTCTCTCTGTAGCTTTAGAGGCTGTCCTGGAACTCACTTTGTAGACCAGGCTGGCCTCGAACTCACAGAGATCCACCTGCCTCTGCCTCCTGAGTGCTGGGATTACAGGTGTGCGCCACCACCACCCGGCTTTTTTTTTAGCTTCTTGATTTCTAAAACTATTCTGTGGAACATTTCAGGGCCTTAATTTCCTTATTGGTAAATAGAGGTTGAACCAAATGATTGTAGGGTGACTTTAATTCTAATTAAAACTATTTCTCAAACTTAGAGTCATATAGTCTTCCTCTTATGGTGCTTTTTCTTTTTGTGAGGATAATCATGTCTTATATGTGAGTGGATTTTTTAATTAAAGTCTGAGGACTTCATTTGAATGAAAACAGATAATGCTTAGAAATAGATCATTTGGTCTTTTGTCTTTTTCTGATTAGAATATTTGTTCCTCCCTCTCTCTTGTTGAGACAGGGTCTTTCTGTACAATCTCACTGTGTAGCCCAGGCTGGCCTTGTACTTGGACTGCTCCAGCTTCCTCTTCCCCAAAGCTAAGATTAGAGACTAGAGGCTTGTGTCACTATACACATCCACCCTTTCATCTTTTAATAGCATTCTCTTAGATCTGCAGCTGGCCTTAAGACATTTAAGCGTCAGATGATTTTTCTTGAATTGGGCCTTCTGTAACATTTGCTTGTACTGTTTGTCACAGCTATTCTTTTCAGGAGCCTGTAGAGGACTCTTGTACTGCAGTGGTATGCTTTAGGAGCAAAGGGGAACTGAGGCACAAACTGGTCACTGAAACAAATCTTGACCTGGATATACTAGGCTGAGTAAATCTGTCCTGTACAGTGTATAAAGCACTGGATAAAGATAAAGCTCTACTCCGTGGCCTCTATTCACTAGATACCAGCCCTCTTTCAGTGTGGCAGTCAAAAAATGTCTCCAGACATGGCCAGATATTTTAGAGAACTGAAGAAGATCAGTAGAGAACGGATCATGGAACAAGGGAGAGGAAAGGGAGAGGGAAGAAGAGGTGTGTTAGTTTGGTATTGGTGAAACAGGCTTTGGTTGAGCAGTGAAAAATTGGTGCTTTTTTTTGAGTGAGTCAAGGTCTCCGTGTAGCCTCCCAAGTGCTGGGATTAAAGGTGTGCACCCCCACCCCCGTCTGAAAAATGGGTGTTTTTGACAAGGACAATATTGATGAACTGGTGGAACTAAAACCTTCATTACAGCCAAGTGTAGAGTGACTGGGATGAGGAATTAAGACAGTGTAAATGTCAGTTAGAAAACGCTTATTTGTGTGAAGGAGGAGAGGAAGAAGGCAACCGCTGAGAAATAGGGTGGTTGTTCAAGTGGAGGGAATTCTTTCCGAAGGCATGGAAAGTTCAACATATTTAAATCTGTTGGGAGGAGCTTCCCATGCAGTGTAGGTGCTCAGTTACTTGTTTCATGCATGAATGGAGAATGAGGGAGGGTGAAGTTAAAACACAGGAGAGAGAGAATTAATGATGCCCTGAAACAGTGGGATAGAATGAGAGGTGGGTTCTGTCTCAGCATTAAAAACAATCACTTGTCTCCAGGTGGTGGTGGCAGCGCACGGCTTTAATCCCAGCACTCTGGAGGTAGAGGCAGGCCGATCTCTGTGAGTTTGAGGCCAGCTTGGTCTACAGAGCAAGTTCCAGGACAGGCACCAAAACTACACAGAGAAACCCTGTCTCGAAAAACAAACAAACCAAAGCAATCACTTGTTAATGGGGATGCCTTTCTAGTAATCCAAGTGGATGAACTCTCTACTGAAAGACACTGCTTACGTTAAGAGAAGGTGATGAGGCAGAGACAGTCACATCTCTGTGAGTTCAAGACCAACCTGGTCTATATAATGAGTTCCAGGCGAGCCAGGGCTATATTGTGAGATCCTGTCCCGAGAATGGGTATTCCTTATTGGATTTCTGTTTATTTGTTTTGTGTGTTAAATGCTTGCTACTCAAGCTCAGGTCATCGGGGTTGGTGGCAAAAAATCTTTATGCATTGAGCTATCTCGTCGACCTGAGAATGGATGTTCTTGTATAGGGTAAGGCTTTGAACTAAGTGGACCGTTACAGTCCCTCCTAATCACCTTCAGTGTTTTTATTTGTCTGAACTGTTTAAATTTCAGCATGAATTACACTGTGCTACTAAAGCTTAGTGATAAGTTACAAGTGTTGTATTCCTTTGATATGGTATGACTTAAAAGTACTTATACTTTTGATGTGTAAATTAGGTCCGTCGGGATCTTCACGTATCGACTGCTGAATTTACAAGCTTGAAGCAGCAGCTGGAAAGAGACTCTGTAGTCCTGGATTTGCTCAAACAACTGCAAGAGGTTAGTAAGCTCAGCTGGAATGTTGGTGTTTGGCTGCTGAGGAGGCTGGCTCTTTTTCTGATTGGTCCCTGACAAAATGGTGTTTTCACGTTTTACAAGCAGACATTTAAAATAGTAAGACCTGGAAATGAAAATGCCTGTTATCTAAACTTCTCTTTTTCAGTTTTCTTCTGCTATTGAAGAGTATAATAGTGCATTAGCGAAGAAGAAATACATCCCTGCTGCTCAGCACCTGGAGGAGGTACATGCCACCCTTTGAAGTCTGAGCCGCTAGTGCTGGTCTCAGTTTCGATGTGTTTGTTTGTGTCCTTTGGTCCTTTGTCGTTCAACAAGTGGGTTCTAGTTTTTTTGTGAATCTCGAGGAAATGTTAACAGTGATTCCATTTTACTACCAGGCACAGGAATGCTTGAAGTTATTAAAATCTAGAAAATGCTTTGACTTGAAAATGTTGAAGTCTCTCAGCATGGAGCTTACCGTCCAGAAGCAGAACATCCTTTACCACCTTGGAGAAGAGTGGCAGAAGCTAATTGTATGGAAGTTTCCGCCATCAAAAGGTGCTGCTGACCTCAGGTGGACTGCTTTGCTTAATCTGCCTGAACCATTTTGGCCTCTGAATACATCCTAAATATTTAGTATTAAAAACAAGACTATTTCACTTACTGGTGTATTAATCTGTTAGTTTTTCTGAATTTCATTTATTGATCTTCCAACATACCTCTTAGTGTCATCTCCCTTTTCACAGGTTTTTTTTTTTTGGTTTTTCGAGACAGGGTTTCTCTGTGTAGTTTTGGTGCCTGTGCTGGCCTCGAACTCACAGAGATCCTCCTGGCTCTGCCCCCGAGTGCTGGGATTAAAGGCATGCACCACCACCTCCCTGCCCTTTTCACAGGTTTTGTTTTTTTTTTTTTTTTTGATTAGCATATATTGTACATAATATCGTGATGATGTTTTTACAGTGTAGCTAATAGATCATATTCACTCCTCATTCCCTTCTCTTTCTCTTCTCATGCCTGAGAGTGAGCTCACATTCTAAATTATTTGCCTTAGAATGAAACCTAGGAAGGAGTTTGTAAAGGACATACATTTTCTGTGTTGGATTTTGAAATTTAGTGTATTTCAAAGTAAATCCCAGAAACTCCTGCCCTGTTTCCTATATCCATTTTGCCTCCACTTCTGTGTGTTACATTTTATATATTATCTGGTATTTTGAAAGAAGTGATACAGACAATTTTAGATGGGATTCTCAGGTAGACTGCAGCTGAGGTGATGCTGGCAGGAGCGTTGAACTCTTTCTAATAACACTCTGCTTATTAGACCTGTTAGGCAGGTTTGGTGGCACTGGTATGTGGAAGGTCTGGGAACCAAGAGCTCACTTTACAGTCCTTGCCTCTTTAGTCATTCTGCACACAATTAGGTAGCATTTGTTACTGGCATATCAACTTTGTTGCACTTAATTTGATTTTTTAGGACATACCAACCCCAAAAAAAAATAGCATCTTCTGTTTGGAAGCAGTACATAGGTCATGTGTATCATACTTAATCGTATCATAAGTATGTTGTAATGAAACTTTTAGGAATCTGACAATTTTAGGAATCTAAAGTTTCCTCACAGCAGAGGATGTGCTGTGAGGAGATGATCACATTGCATTGCTGAGACAACTGATATTCTCTTCCTTTTCTCAGATACCAGCAGCTTGGAATCTTGCCTACAAACAGAGCTTCATTTCTGCACTGAACAGCCCCAGAAGGAGGAGGTGGCCCCTCTGCCATCCATCAGCTCTGTCCTCTTGGCATTTTCCATTCTTGGAGAATTAACCACCAAGCTGAAATCATTTGGTAAATGATTTGTTTCATTCCCATCAAATTTCAGAAGGCCTAGTATGAAAGGGATGACCAAAGAGATGCTAAACTTCTAGGAGAATACTGGTGATCCATCAGAGCAGTTGGTCTCCACCTTCCTAACACTGTGACCCTTTGATATAGTTCCTCATGCTGTGGGGACCCCAACCATACAAATGTTTTGTTACTACTTCACAACTGTAATGTTGCTACTGTTATGAATTGTAATGTAAATATCTGATATGCAGGATATCTGATATGTGACCCTCCAAGGGGTTGCGACCCACTGGTTGAGAACCACTGCATCAAAGGGCCTGGTCATAAATGTCTTTTTTAGTAATGAATGGGTCCTTTTTGAAAACTAGTTCTTAATTTTTATAATTATTATTTTTGAGTAACTTAAAAGTATACAGGTAGGAAGATTCTCTGAGAAAACTTACAGTATGTAATTTCACAGGTGTATTTTGTTTTTGAGATTTACTTACTTAGTTTATGTGTTTGGCTAGTTTGCCTGCTTGTATATATGGATACTCCACTCATATGTTGTGTCCATGGAAGGCGTTAGGTTTCCCCAGGAACTGGAGTTACAGGCAATGGCCAGTTGTCATGTGGGAGCTGGGAACTGAACCTGGGTCCTTTGAAAGAGCAGCCAGTGCTCTTAACTCTTGAGCCATCTCTCTGGTCCTCATGATATATATTTTTGGTGCATTTATGCTTTAGAAATTTCCTCTAGTGATGATTTTTAAACAAATTTTATATTTAGGTTTATTTATTTTATATATGAGGTTTTGCTTGTATGTCTGTCTGTGCACCATGGGTATGTCTGGATTCCTGTGGAGGTTAGACGAGAGCATCAGATCCCCTGCAACTGGAATCATGGCTGTGAACCACCTTGTGGGTGCTGAGAATCAAACCTGGGTCCTCTGCAAGAATAAGAAATGCTCTTAACTGCTGAGCCATCCCTTTAGCCCCTGATTTTTAAATTTTCATTTTTTATTTTTTTGAGACAATGTCTTATTCTTTTCTGTTTCTTTACTTTTTGGAAACTTCATGTATGAGTAGTGTATTTGCATCATTTTCTCTGTTCCGGAGTAGTTGTTGATGTGTGTTTTCATGGTAATGATTTCAGGTCAGATGCTGCTGAAGTATATGCTTAAACCTCTGGTGACTTGCCCGTCACTCCATGCTGTGATTGAAAAGCAGCCGGAATCAGTTACCATTCGATTTCAGTCTCTGACGACAGACTTGGAGCATCCTTCACCACCTGAAGCTTTTGCAAAGATCCGATTAGTCCTGGAAGTGCTCCAGAAACAGCTTCTCGGTCTGTACCCGAAGTGGCCTTTTATAATCTGGAGATGTGCATACTGGTGCATACTGCTTTTACAAGTGTTGCCGTCAGGGTCCAGTGAAGGAGGGTCTGGGCTATGGCACGCCCCAGAAGCAGAGTACATGCTTCTGAGCTCTTGCCTACTTACAGTTCTTCTCTTTGCTCTGGAATAGCAAGTTGGGTGATATCTCAGATCCTGTGTTTTAATGGTATTTTAGCTGGGGTCTAGTGCGGGGGACCAGCCCCCGCCTTTACCTGGGTCCTCTTGAGAGGGATAAGAGATTTAGATAGAAGGATGGAGGGAGAGAAACAGAAACACAGGATAGCCTCGGGAGGGCCTGGATCCTATCCACCGGCCTAGAACTTTATTCAAAAGGCTTTTTATAACAATGCCAAAGGCTGAAGCAAAAGACCTCCCTCTTGTTAGATACAACCAAGTGTAGACCCTTCCAAACATCCACTACCCAGGCCCGTGATCAAATCATCCTCTTATGCAGTCCTGCTGGTAAAGCAAGCTCAGATCTCACTCGGAAACCTCTGTGGGCTCCCACAGTCTAGGATGTACTTCTCCTACTGGACCTCTGGTAACATCATAGTTTGGGACTCTTGCCTTAGTTGTAGGAAAAATCAGCCAGGTACTGTAGTACATATTTCCATGGGAAAATCTCAATTTATCTGATGCAAATAAATGAGTAGCAATATCAGGAATAAATTATGTTTTCACTTGGCCTATTGGTAATCTTTACATCAGAAATAGCCTGCTTTTTGTGTTTTACTGTAAACCAGGTTTTTCTCCTCTATATGGTCTAAAGAGCGAGATCCAGGACAGGCACCAAAACTACACAAAGAAACCTTGTCTTGAAAAAAAAAAAAAAAAAAATTTTTTTTTTCTTCTGAGCCAGGCAGTGGTAGCCCATACACTTGGGAGGCAGAGTTAGGCAAATCTCTGAGTTTGAGAACAGTCTGGTATACAGAGTAAGTTCCAGGATAGCCAGGACTACACAGAGAAACCCTGTCTTGAAAAACCAAAGTTTTTTTTAAAACAGTGCTGCTCTTTCTGGTCTGTTTGACTCAGGTTCTTCTTGCCTTGTTCAGTAGTCCTGTGGAATGTTACAGCCAACATTCTTTTGAAGAAAGTTTTTTGTTTTGTTTTGTTTTTGTTTTTGTTTTTCGAGACAGGGTTTCCCTGTGTAGCTTTGCGCCTTTCCTGGAACTCACTTGGTAACCCAGGCTGGCCTTGAACTCACAGAGATCCGCCTGCCTCTGCCTCCCAAGTGCTGGGATTAAAGGCGTGCGCCACGACTGCCCGGCCTGAAGAAAGTTTTTAAACTTTAAAAATGTTGCTATTCGTGGGCCTTCCTAACAATCATAAAATATTTATTTTTGTATAAGTGATTTAGATATAAGTAAAGAATCGTTTGTGTAACTTTGATAGAAGCAGAACACTTCAGATCCACAGTCCTGCCTCAGCCTCCCAAGGCTGTATCACAGGTGTGCGCTGCCATAGCCATCTCCCAGCACAGATTTTCTTCCTCTTGATTCTTAAGAAGAAAGGCACTTTTGTTGGTTTGGTTTGGTCTTCTTTGAGACAAGAGTCTCACGGTCTGGTCTGGAACTTCCTCTGTGTCCTAGACTCGGCCAGTAATCTTCCTCATCTTGGCAGTTGCTGGCTCTGTTTCCCAATTCCTTCATGTTGGCAGTTAGGTCTCCAACTTAAGACTTTGTGGGGACACAAGTCCTTAGCAAGTGACAGGTGACAACACCCTTCTTTTTATGAGATCAGTGAGGAATATAGTGTAGTGTGGTGCTTCAAGCTTGTACTGTCAGCACCCAGGAGGCTGAGGCAGGAGGATCACCGTGACTTCCAGGCCAGCCTGGCCTATACAGTAAGAGATCCTGCCTGTTTCGTTCTGCATTACACCCCTCTCCCAAATTCACATTCTCATTTTTGATTATTTGAATTTTTAGCAAGCATTTCCTTTTATTTCAGTGAAAACACTAATGGTGCAGTTAGCCTTTCTGTAACTAATGAGCATTGGCAAAGAGCCCAGTGTCATTCTGTTTGTTGTCTTCTGTAAACCAGAGATAATTTGTAGTGTTAGCATGTATATAAACTGACACCCCCCCCCCCCAACCACCCCGACAGGGTTTCTTTGTGTAACAGTCCTGACTGTCCTGGAACTCACTCTGTAGATCAGGCTGGCCTTGAACTCACAGAGATCTGCCTGCCTCTGCCTCCCAAGTGCTGGGATTAAAGACGTGCTCTACCACTGCCTGGCTTGAAATTTTTTTTTTTTTTTTAATGTCTGTAATGGCTTTCATTCTGTTTCAGAAGAAAGCTAGGAAAAAAAGAAAAAAAAAAAAAAGGAGAGATGGCTCAGAGATTAAGAGCACCAACTGCTCTTCTAGAGGTCCTGAGTTCAATTCCCAGCAACCACATGGTGGCTCACAACCACTTGTAATGAGATCTGGTGCCCTCTTCTGGCATGCAGGGACACATGCAGGCAGAATACTGTATACATAATAAATAAATCTTTTAAAAAAAAAAAAGGAAGCTAGAATGGAGTCTTAAAAGGAAGCACCAACATCCTGGCTTTTCCTTTCTTCCTTCCTTCCTTCCTTCCTTCCTTCCTTCCTTCCTTCCTTCCTTCTAAAGGCGTGCACCACCACTGCCCAGCATTATATTTATTTATTAACCACAGTGTGAGTGTGGATATTGGAAGACAAGTTGATGGGAGTCAGTTCTCTCCTAATGTGTGCATTCTGGGAATTGAACGTAGGTCACTAAGCTTCTGTGGTAAGCAGCTTTACCCACTGAGCCATTCAGTTGGCTCTTAATTGTTATTCAAATGATAAATATGGTATTCTAAATATAATGCTCTCCAGGTATTTTGAAAAAAATAACCATGAGATAAACTATAGAGGAGATGCTAGGATGCTGTGCTTGGCAGATTAGACAGTATGCTCTAGTGTAATTTACTGATATTTTGCTTAGAATGAATTTCCAAATCTTACAGAAGTAGTACAGTGTTCTTTCTTTCTCTTGTTTTTTATTATTAAAATGAAGTAAGGTTTTATTAAAAATGAGTTTTAACTTTGAATGCATACTTTCTGAGTGCTTGTTACAAGCAGATTGATGGCTTCTGGGTAGATGGCTATCGTGTAGACCGAATAACACACATTGTTAGAGTACAGAAGTGCTGCAGTGTGCAGGATTCATCTGAGCCGTGAAAGTAAAATAATCATGATTTTATGTCATGCATTGTCATGTGCAGCCTGTTGAAGTAGCTGTAGAATTATCTGCACCATTTCCTTTCCCACCATCTTTTTATTTTATTTAGTTTTCTCTGTGTAGCCCTGGCCATCCTGGAACTTGCTCTGCCCACCATCTTAAAACTTAATCATTTTAGAAAATTCAGCAACTTAAGAATTTGTTGGGACTGTGACTAGTTTATCTAAAACCTTTTCTTTTGGATTCAGATTTGCCTCTTAACACAGACCTAGAAAATGGAAAAGCCCCTGAGATCCTGTTGGCTGAGATGCTTGGGGATGTGATCTGGGAGGACCTGTCTGAGTGCCTCATCAGAAACTGCTTGGTTTATTCGATTCCCACAAATAGCAGCAAGCTCCAGCAATACGAGGAGGTAAAGAGTAGAGGGCTAATGGGCTCTCAGACAGACTGGGTCCTACCGCTGCCTTGTGCTTTCTTTAGGAGCTTCTGTCCTTAAGTGATACTCTTTTCCCCTTTTCTTTTCTGTTTTTAGTTTTGGTTTTTCAAGACAGGGTTTCTCTGTGTAGCCTTCGCTGTCCTGGAACTCTCTCTGTAGACCAGGCTGGTCTCAAACTCACAGAGATCTGTCTGCCTCTACCTCCTCAATGTTGGGATTAAAGGTATGAGCCACCAATGCCTGGCTTAAGTTATACTCTTAAGAAAACCATTAATAGGGAGTAGAAATAACAAATTCTACATAATTTCTTTCTACTCTGCTTCTTTGGTTGAAGAAGTATACTTTCTTATATATACCTTTTTAAATTTGATACGTATATCAGCTGCAGTAGCTATTGTGTAGTACCTTTAGCCCCCTTTTAGTACTTGCTTGGATGCTAAAATAAGGGTGTTTAATTGTAAGATCTTGATACCTTTTTTTAAAAAAAAAAAAAAGATTTATTATGTATAGTGTTCTGCTTGCATGTATGCCTGCAGGCCAGAAGAGGGCAGCAGATCTCATTACAGTTGGTAGTGAGCCTCCATGCTGGCTGGTGCTGGGAATTGAACTCAGGACCTTTGGAAGAGCAGCCAGTGCTCTTAACCGCTGAGCCATCTCTCCAGCCCAGATCTTGATACCTTTATCAGTCTTATAATTCTATTGAAAATTCTTTTCCAAATGAATCTAGGACTGGAAGAATATATAATTAAAATTTATTTTTAATTTTAATTCTTTAAAAGATGGATGTGGCTGTTTTCCCTGAGTGTATATATATATATATGCAACATATACCTGGTACCTGTGGAGATCAGGAAGGGGCATCAGATCCTCTGAAACTGGAATTACAGGTGGTGGGGAGCTACCATGTGAGTGCTGGGAACTACCCTGGTCTTCTGCAAGAGTGGCAAATGTTCTTACATGCTGAGCCATCTCTCCATCTCCAGGGATATGTATTTTTTTAAACCAAGTAATTGATCTAAATGGCTGTCTTGGTTCTTACTCTTTTCATTACAGTGGGTTTAAATTTTGGTATTGAAATGTATGTACGTGTTGATCCTTTTATAGATTTATGTCTGTAGGTTTAGCCTGACTGTTGACTCATAATATTTGGGGAGAAATTTGCGTCTTTACTAGATAAAAACAGTTCTTCTTGTCATTTTTCCTGAAACAGTGGACTATGATGTCTATTTACATAGTATATATACTGTTTGAAGTACTATAATCTAGAGGTGATTTAGGTATATGGGAGGATGTACACAGGTTGTAAACAGTGTACCTTTTCATGCAAAGGATTTGAACATCTACAGATTGTAATTTCTGAGTGGTGTTCTGGAACTAATTCCCAAACCACACTGAGGGATAACTGTATATAATTCTTTTCTCTGTCTTTTATTTGTCTCTGTCAGATCATACAGTCTACTGAAGAATTTGAAAAGTCCCTGAAGGAGATGAGATTTTTAAAAGGCGATACTACCGACTTGCTGAAATATGCTCGGAATATCAATTCTCATTTTGCTAATAAGAAGTGCCAGGATGTAATTGTGGCAGCTAGAAACCTAATGACCTCTGAAATTCACAACACTGTGAAGGTACTTGGGGATTACTGCATTGCTTATGCAAAGCACCTTAATTTTGAGACACATATGATAAAGTAGAAAGGAGTATCAGGTCCTGAACTCCTGGAGACAAACAGTCCTGTTCAAAATGCTCCTGCTCTCCTCTTTTCTTTGATTATTGTGAGCTCCAGATAAAATACGTACTTGAAAGCAACTGTGTAAACTGAGAAAGCCTGTATAAATGTAGTGGATTGCTGTTGTTGAAATTAAAAAGCAGATTATTCTCATCTTCATTACGTGAAGACGTGTGTGCTTGGACTGTATTATATATAGAGAGTGTGGCCTGTTGTGAGATGTTCACTTCTTGCTTCCATGGGCACTTGCACACTCATGCATGCACACACATAAATAAGAATAAAATAAATACTTTTTTAAAGGTATAAATAAATATTTGCAATGGGAGTGAACTGACTTACATGAAGAACAGTTTACTCTTTGATAATTCTGGGCCATTTTGTTTTATATCATGTATATATAACATATATTATATATACATATATATATATTTAATAACATTTGGTAAATGCAAAGTGTTACTGAAACATTCTGAATATTACTAAAACATAGACTAAGGCAATCTATTAATAGATTTCCCAGCGTTTTTGTGAGTTGCTTGAAATGGCATTGAGGATTCTGAACTCCATTCTCTTTTCCTCTTTTTTTTGAGGCAGGGTCTCAACTGTGTGGCCCTGGCTGGTATAGAACTTGTTATATAGCCTGGCAGTGGTGACACACGCCTTTAATCCCAGCACTTGGGAGGAAGAGGCAGGCGGATCTCTGTTAGTTCAAGGCCAGCCTGGGCTACAGAGTGAGTTCCAGGAGAGCCAGGGTTACATAGAGGGATCTTGTCTCAAAAAAAAAGCAAACAAAAACCAACCAAACAAAAAAAAGACCTCATTATATGGACCAGGCTGTTCTTGAACACAGAGCACAATCTTCTCTGCTTCCTAAGTGCTGGGGTTAAAGGTGTCCACCATACCCAGCTCAGGCTCTGGACTCTTAGTCCTTCCTTCTGCATACCCCATTTTCCTTGGTGTGTCCCATCATTGAGTCCTGTCCAACAAAGAATTTGGCCATTTGAAGTATGCAGGTATTAACCCATTTCGAGTTAACTTGGTATTTTTATGAGACCTGAGAATAATGAGTTTTGCAGGTCTTTTCAGTTATTCCAAATCTTTGCTTCTCCATCAATATTAAGAATCCCATGAGATTGCTAATTTCTTCCCATGTGCTGTCAGTCAAGATAAACAGTCTTTCAATCAGCCTGCTTCCTTGCAGGTCTGCTAGTCACTCTAGGGCCACAACTTTGTCACCATGGAAACCTTGAGTGTCTTTATCCTCTGCTGTGTGCTTGACCTGGAATTTCCTGTTGCTGTGTTTGAATCTTAGATCACCCCTGATTCTAAGGAAACTGTACCAGACTTACCCAGCCCTGATGTGGATAACAAGCTACAGGTGCAGAAGGTGTGCAAAATGCAATTCAGCGACACTGGGAACTTAGAGCCTGAAACGTCACTGGACCCACATTCCTTTTCTTTACCCACATGCCGCATCAGCGAGTCTGTGAAGAAGTTAATGGAGCTTGCCTATCAGACTCTACTAGAGGCAACAACAAGTAGTGATCAATGGTAACACAGATGAATTGATCCCTGTCATTTACTTATAGAAACATGGGTGTAAATGTGTTGAAGCAGATGCTGACTGGGTGTGTTGCCTTATGTTCATAAACCTAGCACTTGGAAGGCTGAGGCAGGATTGTGATTCTGAGGCCATCCTGGCCTACAAAGCAAGATCTGGACCAGCCTGGGTTACCTAATACAATCCTATTATGAAAAAGAAAATAAACAAGACCCAGAAAAGCAAAAAAAAAAAAAGAAAAAAAAAAAGAAAAAAAGAAAAGAAAGAAAGAAAAAACAAAACAAAAAGAAAGAAACCAAGAAATAGGAACATGTGTGGATAGTTACATAGGTTTATTTGGCATATAAATACTTCACTTTTTAGTAAGCCACGCTTTCACTTTTGCCTCACTTTTTGATTTTAAATTTAAATTTTGGTTTAATTTTGGCTCTCTGTGATCAAAGGATGTTATATAAGAAAGCACAGGCAGAGAACCTAGAACACTGCCTTGCAAAGGCTTAATACTGAAGTGCTCATTGCTGCATAATTGTGGTAGTTATACCACATATGACAGCACCATGTGAGCCTGAGGAACCAGAGGGACTGAGAACTTCACCTTTCGGCTCTACACAGCAGTGTGGTGGGGGACAGAGGGAGGGTCAGTCTTCTTCAGGATTAGAACATGCCGCAGATCAGGCTGCACCCTTTCAGGATGGTTCCTCTTAATCTACACTGTGTTCAGGGTGCCTCAGGCTCTGTTTCCCATCTCATACAGAATCCGTTTTGAAACAACTCCTGAGGAAAAAAATGGCAGGCTAGCCAGTTGATTGTAGAGCAGGCTTATAAAAGCCCATTTAGTATGAGTCTGTTTAGCTCTTCTTACTTCTCAGTCTCAAAGAAAACACTTTGAGTTTGGGCTTGACTTAGTCATTGTATTCTCAGACCTATGGGTTATTTTCATGTGCAAACACTTTTGGGTAGATGGGGTTTGAGACAGGGTTTCTCTGTAACGGCTCTGGCTATCCTGAAACTCACTCTGTAGACCAAGATGGTCTCGAACTCACAGAGACCTGCCTGCCTCTGCCTCCTGAATGCTAGGATTAAAAGTGTGCACCACCACCCAGCACAAACACTTTTATGTTGAATAGAATTTATTTACCTAGTGCTACTGTGGCTTCAGTTAGTCTAACTGAAGTATTAATACTGATTATGAGTAGAAAGAATAGTGCATATTTATTTGTGTGTGTGTGTGTGTGTGTGTGTGTGTGTGTGTGTGTGTGTGTGTGTTGCTATGGGACACATGTGGAGGTCAAAGGACAGATTTGAGGAACCACTTTCTTCCACCTTTACATGGGCTCTGGGAATCACACTTGGTTCACTAGGTCTGTGAGAGAGCTATTGCTTGCTGAGCCATTCACTGGCTTGTGCAGAAGACCTGTTCCTTTGTAAAGGATGAATGTGTGCTTTTGGCAAGGTAAACATAGCTATCACTATTTCCTCGAGTGACATTCTTCACATATGTCAGACCAGAAGTTAGAGATACATGGCATTATTTAAAATTATTTTTCTAAGACAATTAATGCCAAACACTGTCTTGATATGCTGAATATTTATATTCATTCCTTTTGCAACAGATTTTTAAAAATTTATTTAAATTATTTAAAAAATCTTTATATATCTGCAAACACAGTATGCCTGGTGCCAGCAGAGGTCAGAAAAAGGCATTGGATCCCCAGGTGTTGTGAGCCACCATGTTGGTGTTGGGAATAGAACTCTGTGTGGGGGTGGCGGGGTTGCTGGCATCCCAAATGAGCTTTAAAAGAGCTATCTCTCCATCTCCATGTATTTTCCCTCTTTTTTCTTTTTCTTTTTTTTTTTTTTTTTTGAGTTGAGGACCAAACCCAGAGCCTTGCGCTTGTTAGGCAAGCGCTCTACCACTGAGCTAAATCCCCAACCCCATGTATTTTCTCTTTTAAGGTTCATTTTGGAGACCAAGGCCTCTTGTTCCCCTACACACACACACACCTTTTGAATGCATGTTAATAGTAATCTTTTAGTGGTTAAAATCAGATTTAAAGGGCAAAAGCCTTGAGGGTTTGATGCTGATCTCAAAAATGTGAATTCATCTCTGCATTGGGGAAGAAGGGGAAGGTGAAAGCTGGAAGTCAGCCCGATTCTAAAGAACCCAGTGAGTGCCTTGGTTGATGCCTTGCCCTTTGCAGAGTGCATCGGGAACAGGTGACATTTGCTTGAGGCTTAGCTCCATTAGTCACTGGCAGGATACTCTGAGTGCTGGCAGAGCACAGATGGGTAAGTGGAAAAGAGGCTTTGGGATGAATGTTCCCGTTCTGAAGGTCGTTATTGTATCCACATTTTGGGAAAGAAGTTCCGTTTATAGATGCTGATGGAGTATGTCTCCACTGAGATTCAGTTTTCTGCAGCCATATTTTTTATCAGCTGATCTTCACGAACAAAACCTGCTTCGTTTTGTATAATTTCTCTTGAACGTTTATTCTCCTTCCAGTGCCGTTCAGCTTTTCTACTCAGTGAGGAATATCTTCCATTTGTTCCATGACGTGGTGCCAACATACCACAAGTAAGTGTCTCATTTCTGGATAATTGTCTACAGAAATGGTAAGTCAGGTCAAAAACTGGTTTTCACCACAGCTATTGAGTAACATTGGCAGTGCACTGAACTAAGACTTTTAAAGGCTGTGGACATTTACTGTGGTGTGTACAGTGACCTTGTGTGTAGGAGGGTGGCACACACTTAAAAGGACTTTATCCAGTTTTTAATGCCCAGGTATTTTGGGAGCCACTTTACTTTCCTTAGTTAGGAAATAGGAAGGTCCTCATCCAATGTGTGTGCTTGGTTTTGTAGTTCTGTAGACCCTACCCATGAGAAGGCCCAACATGTTAGTGTGAAGTATGCTCAGGCACTCTTTCTAATGTTAATACAGCATCAGGCTGTATTAACCCAATGTCTTGGGTTTTAAACGTTTGTTTGCTTTTGATATTAATCTGAAAAGTTGCTCAACTCTGCCTCTAGTTCTTTCTGTTATTAAAATGAAATGTTTTCATGGTTTTTTTTCAAGACAGGATTTCTTTGTGTAGCCCTGGCTGTTCTTGAACTCATTTGGTAGACTAGGCTCGCTTCAAACTCAGCGATCCTCTTCTCTCTGCCTCCCAAGTACTCGGATTAAAGGTGTGCGTAATGAATGCCAGCCTGGCTTCTTTAGTAATTTGTCACCAAAACCATTCCATAGTTAAGGGTTCGACTCTCTCATTTTTAAAGATTGAGTTTATTTTTTATGTTTATGTGTGTGTGTGTTCACATGTTCGCTTCACTGTGTAGTCTTAAATTTCTCATGTGATTCTAATCTGTAGTCAACTTTGAAAAATTTCAGTGTTTCATTATATAAATGAAATGGGAGTTCAGAAAGGGAGAAGTGAACCTGTATTTCCCCAGGCTAAGTTGAATTGAAGTTCAAAATGTAGTTTACTGTGTTTCCTGTGTTATGAGCAACACATCCATGATTTATTCTCTTGGTTTTTCTTTTTTGTTAGTCATTGGAATAGTAGTTTCTTTTAATGTGTGCACGTGCATGTGCACAGATGCCTACAGAGGCCAGAAGTTGGATCCCCTAGAGCTAGAATTACAGGTGGTTGGTTGTAAGCCACCTGACTTGTATACTGGGCATCAAACTCAGGTGCTGTGCATAAGCAGCAGGCACTCTTGGTTGTTGAGACTTCTCTCCAGCCCTCCACTGGGAGAATTTTATTGGATAAGGTGATTTTGGCTTGAACACTAACTGAATGAGAATGATTACATGTTTTGTTATGTTCAGCATATACAAGTAGACAATGGTGAAAGCCAAGGGCCACCTTAGAGGAAAGACAACTTTCCAGAAGGCTTGACTTGAGTAACAGGTGGTTTCCTTTTCTGCTCTTCCTGTTGGCCTAGGGAGAACCTTCAGAAGCTCCCCCAGTTGGCTGCCATTCACCATAACAACTGCATGTACATTGCTCACCACTTGCTGACCCTGGGTCATCAGTTCAGATCGCGTCTTGCTCCCATTCTTTGCGACGGCACGACTACCTTTGTGGACCTCGTGCCTGGCTTCAGAAGACTTGGTAACTGAGAGCTCACATCTGGGGAAATGTGACTTATACACACAGTCTAATAGCTTTGTAATTTCTTTACAAAGGTAGCCAAGGAGGTTAGGAGTTAGTGATGTATTAGATGTGTTAGAGTGTGGGAGGTCTTCTAGTTTCTAGTTATTTAATCTATAAAATGGATACAATCTTCGTGTAGACATTACTTTTTCATGACATGATTTTGTGGTATGTTAGCATGCCTGACTTTATTGCTGGTTTTGCATTGGCTCCACTGAGTCATTTGTGTCAGGAGAAAGCCACATAATGAGATGTGTACCGTGACGGTGCTGTTGGAGTTGTTGACAGACCCTCATTGATGTCGGTATTTACTTGTTCTTGTAAACGCCAAGTCAGCTCCTTCCCTTTAGGACTTCTGTGGTTTTGATTGTGATTATTAGAAGTCCAAAGAAATCCACTGTAGGGGAAACTGAAATTTATTATGAGGGTACCCAGAGAAGAGTTGAGAACCTGTATGGTCCAAGTAGCTTTTCAGCTGCATGTGTTTCCCATCAGCAGTGTAGACACTGTAACGGTAAGCAGCTGTTTGTTGTTGTTGTTGTTGTTGTTGTTTTTCTTTGCTGTCTCATATTGCAGGCAAACTGTTGAGAAAGGATTATCTATCTCCCTTTGATAGGATCAGAGGGACTGGCTAAGTGGATTCAGGATCATTATATACAGATACGAAGTTGACAAAGAACACATTTAGTGACTTAAAAATGCAGTTGTTCTTACACGGCTGAGCAGCTGTCATCTCACTCACTCTGGTTTTGAGTCAACAGGCTTACAGTTTTTTATTTTCCCATTGTAGGCACAGAGTGTTTTTTGGCCCAAATGCGGGCACAGAAAGGAGAACTTCTGGAAAGATTGTCAAGTGCTAGGAGCTTTTCCAACATGGATGACGAAGAGAATTATTCTGCAGCAAGCAAAGCAGTGAGGCAGGTAGGAGACTGTTTCAGGCACTGACAGTGGTGCCATCCTTAGAGGCCCTCACCCCACCTAGCAAGTAGCTCAGTCGATTCCTGTACTGCCTGTTGGAAAGTCTAGATACCTGTCACAGCTATGTGTAAGGCCTTCTCCCTGTTCAAACAAGACAAGAGGAAGCCATCTTTCCCTGGACTCAAATTTTTATATGTTGGCTTCCGTCTCTACTCCTGTCTTAAGTGAGGCTTCCCTCCATTGGTATGTATATTCATTGTATGTGGCCTGGGTTTGATAAGGACATTTGCATACAGATATTCATAGAACACACACTCCTTTCCTTCATTTTCCTCACCTCTTGTATCAAGTGCTCAGTCCTTGCTCTGCTTTTCTGTCATTACACAGACGTTATTTTCTGGATCTATGTAAAATCTAGGAACCACTGATGAGCAAAGCCATGATCTGTGTCCTCTGAGACTCACTTCATTTGCTTACAGTGGTCATCTCCAGCTGTGCATGTTCTTGCAAATGACATGACTCCAGTCTTTGTGGCCCAGCCGTGCTCCATTGAGTACACACCACATTTAGCTGATTTCCTCTTCACTGCAGTGCTCCCGTCAGGATGAGTCTGTTTTTGTTCTCAAGGATATCCCTGAGTCGAACATTCAAGAGCCATAGAGTCCCCGTTACCTCACTTTCATATCACTCTTTCCCCCGTTTTACTTATCACATAAAATTGTAAGTGTGACTTGTAGCCACCTCCTTCTGTGTAAATAGCTTTGTTCTTCTGACAGATACTGCACCAGCTAAAGAGACTTGGAATTGTGTGGCAGGATGTCCTGCCCGTGAATATATATTGCAAGGCTATGGGGACCTTGCTAAACACAGCGATTGCTGAGATGATTAGCAGAATCACTGCTCTGGAGGTAAGGGCTGATACATACTTGAAATGCAAGTCTTATCCCACACTGTGACTTTATTAAGAAAGTGATGCTGCAGCCTTATTTTTAATTGGCACAAATGGTAGAAGAGATTGGTTATTTAGTGTCTAACTCATGCTATTGTGGTTTGGTCGGTTGGTTCCAGTTTTGTCTGGATTCTGTTTTGCTGGGAACTTGCTAATCTCTTTTATACCTAGAGAAGAAAGTAGGGTTGTGCGACTTCTCAATCTAGCATCCAAATTAAGAGTGTGGTCCCAAGAAACATTATTTAGTGTGAAGTCATTTGTTCTGCAGATGAACTAAGTAACTTAATTTAGCAACGTGAATAGTCTGTGCAGGTACCACTTTGCTAACATACTGTGCAGTTGAGTGGACTCTGTGATCCTATGAAGAAAATTGCCTGGTCGTGGCTAGCTGGTCCTCCATAGTGTAGCACGATCAAACCCTTACTTGCAGCAGGCTGTGTGTAGCACATTGTGCTGGGAACACAGGCTCCTGTGCAGACACAGAACTGCTGACCATCAGCTAATGCACAGCTTATATCATGCTAGCTTCAGGAGCGTTTTCAGAGAGCTGACTGGATCTAGTGACTAGTAAGATGTGCTTCATTGGTTGGAAGACATCTGCTCCGCCCTGTCCTTTGGCTCAGTTCTCTTCTGTTCTGTTCCCTTTGTGCTAAACTAGGACATCTCAACCGAAGATGGCGATAGATTGTATTCCCTGTGCAAAACCGTGATGGATGAAGGGCCGCAAGTATTTGCACCTCTGTCTGATGAAAACAAGAACAAGAAATACCAGGAAGAGGTTCCAGTCTATGTGGCCAAATGGATGCCTTTCAAAGAGCTGATGATCATGCTGCAGGCTAGCCTGCAAGAAATTGGAGATCGGTGTGTGTCTGTTTCCTATGGCAGCATATGTGTGGTCACAAAAGAGGACTAGGACCATCAATGGCATATCCCCCCCCCCCCCCCCCCAGTGTGTGTGTGTGTGTGTGTGTGTGTGTGTGTGTGAGAGAGAGAGAGAGAGAGAGAGAGAGAGAGAGAGACAGACAGACAGATGTGCAGGTTATTGAATCCAGGGTCTTGTGCATGCTAGGTAAGCCCTCTACTACTGAGCTGTGTCTCTGGGACCTCTGTTACATAAATTTCATGTTCCATTGTAGTAGTTGGAGCCTTTTAGTGGTCTTTCATAGGGCAAACCTCATGACCACTTTCTCATATTTAATAACAAAAATTTTTCATTCATACTATTTTGATAGAAACAGTATGGGATTTTGGCATGCAGTACAGATGTTCTGGTGTTTCTAATTAGTGCATCCTTCTTACACACCTGGAGGATGCATTTTAAGAACAATTAGATCCCCAGCACTGCAGTTTATAAAAAAGAACGAATAATTTAACAGAGAAGTGATTGTCAAGTCTTAAGTATTCATCATGAAACCACCTTTTGAATAATCAGTTCTTTTTCTCCAGGGAGAGTGATTCTCAACCTGTGGGTTGTGACCCCCTTTGGGGGTTGAACAACCCTTTCCCAGGGGTTGCACATGAGATATCCTTCATAGTAGATATTTACATTCTGTATTAAAGGGTCAAAGCATTAAGAAAGTTGAGAACCACTGGTTAGGAGTTAAGTACCACACCCCTACAAAAGGTGTTTTGAGCTTTTCACACAAGGTCTTTCTATTTACTCCAGGTTGGAAATTGTTATATACACCAGGCTGGCTTTGAATTTCAAAAAACCATCTTCCTGTCTCAGCCTCCCAAGTGCTTAAATTGCAGATGTGAGCCATCATATGTGGATCAAGTTCTCTCTCTCTCTCTCTCTCTCTCTCTCTCTCTCTCTTTCTCTCTCTCTCACTCACTCACTTACTTAAAAAAGATTTACATATTTTGCCCGGTGGTGGTGGTTGGTATACAATGCCTTTATTCCCAGCCCTCGGGAGGCAGAGCCAGGCGGATCTCTGTGAGTTCAAGGCCAGCCTGGTCTATAGAGCGAGATCCAGGACAGGCTCCAAAGCTACACAGAGAAACCCTGTCTCGAAAAAGAAAAAAAAAAAAAAATTTACATATTTTATGTGTATGGAAATTTTGTGTGTATATATGTCTGTGTACCACATGTGTGCCTGGTGCCCACAGAGACCAGAAGAGGGTATCATGTCCCTTGGAACTTGAGTTACAGACGGTTGTGAGCTGCCATGTAGGTGCTGGGAATTGAACCCTGGTCCACTGAGCCATCTCTCCCCTATCTCTACTGTTTCTGGCTGTACTTGTACCAGATGCAGCCATGAGCAACATCATCTTAAGAAGAATGGGATTCCCAAGATTTATTTAATTCCTTTAGTGTTTGGATCAAGTAGGATAACTTAAAGTCTGGCTTTTGTGGAGACATAATAGGAAATAGAACCTGTCTTGTTTTGCAGGTGGGCAGATGGAAAGGGGCCCCTGGCGACTGCATTTTCTTCCAGCGAAGTAAAAGCTTTAATCCGTGCCTTGTTCCAGAACACAGAAAGAAGAGCTGCTGCCCTTGCTAAGATTAAATAGTTCTCCCTCCCTGAAAAAGCCTCTCTTGACTCTGGTTCCTCCATGGCTGTCATTATTTCCTCCAGAACTTCTCAGAATCACTCATTGGTTTTGGTGAACCAATATATCATGGAAGCGTGACTTCACATCAGGACCCTGCCGTGGCCTGGCTGAAGGCTTTCTGAACTGGCTATTAGGACATCACTTTAAGCAATGCACTAGGTTCCGTGACTGTTGCTGCTCCCATGCCAAGTATGAATCTGCTGGGCAGCATGATTTGTATCCAGGCCCTCTGAGAGCTGTGTACATTGTAATTTTAGATCCTAGCTTTGGACATTCCAAAGTTAGGGTTAAGAATTTGTAAGATACTTTTTTGTGGGGGAGGGTGGGGATTAGGGGCACATTACTTGGCCTTACAAGAATTAGGGAAACCTCTTATATTTCTTTCCAGTAAATAATGCCTTTCAGAGTTAAGAGTGAGTGTCTTGAATAACATGAACTTTGGCCAAAGAGACCAACACCATGTTTTCTTACGTGCTTTTCCTTTGACTGAGGTCTGACTCGGGTGTGCCTTGTCCTTGAGCTTCGGGTCTGGCTAGTTTTCTCTGACCTTGCACTCTCAACACTCCTTGGCTTTCCAAGTGTAAGCACCCACCACCACCACTGTACATTGCCCTCTTCACAAGACCGCCTCATGTTTTTGAGTTTTTGGCATGTTTTGATTGTGACTAAATTCAGTTTTTTTTGGATGGATCCCTTCTCTCGATGCCCCCATTCTCGAGTCCTGTGTTTTGTTTCCTGTCAAATGTCAAAAATTCTAAATTGCCAGAATTCCTTTGGAATGTTATGTGGATGAAATCTAACACTAGGCTGTGTAGCCTGGTCCTTTAGTTGGTGCACATAGGTGATCTTTTTAGTTTGTCTGTGTATGTGTGTGTGGTTTGTGTGTGTTCACACCTATGTGTGGAGGCCAGGAGTTGCTGTCAGGTGTCTTCCTCCATTGCTCTCCACCCCCTTTTGAGGCAGGATCTCTCACCTGAACTCAGCTCACCCCTTTGGCTAGTTTTTCCTGAGTGCTGGGATTGCAGGTGGGTCACCTCAAGGCCTGGCATTTATGCAGGTGGTGGGGATCGGACCTCCTTTCCTCACACTGGCATGGCAGGTGCTTTACCCGTGCAGCCATCTCCCCAGACCCAGCACAGGCTTAAGTTTTCAGGTCAGCTTCGTGTTTGAGACCTTTGTAGTCTTTGGAGATGCACACTGTGATAAATTGTCCCAGATTGTGCTCTCCATACCATTCCCCTTTCAGAAAGGAGCCAGGAAGTACATTCTTGATGTGCTTCAGAGGCAGGCGCTCTGAAGAGGTTTTAGTACGTGGGCCTGCAGCTTTGGTCTGCAGTGTCCCAATCCTTCGCCTCCTTGAAGCTCCATTTTCCTACTGTCTTTCATGTTCTCTGGTTTCACCCTCTTGGTCTTAGTTCTGATTTGATCCTGTTAGTTAAGTCATTCTGCTTGCTTAGTCTTTCTTTTCCTATTTGAGGGTCATAGAACTATTTAAAAAAAAAAAAAAGACTTTTCATTAGGATTCAGTTGCACTAATGACTGTATGCTGCATGTTCTGCTGTGAGAGGAGGGAAAGCAGGCCAACTGGTGGTGGTTGGTAGCTGTGTTTGAGAACCAGGAAGGGCTTTTTTAAGAGAGAAGAAAGGGGCTATTTGCACAGGTGGGGAAAATACTGTTTTTGAAGATTTGCACAATTTGAGGTGGTATTCTTTTCTCGGTAATTGAAAGAATGAGCTAAGGAAAAGAATTGAAACCAATACATTGCAGGGCTATTAACACAGATTTCTTTTGTTCATAGAAGCTATTCTGCTTGGTGGGTACAGCAGTTTGGAGGTGGGGTCTCAGAACTGAAAACCAGGGCCCTCATTCCTTTCTCAGTTTAACAGAAAACCTCATCCGTGGTTTCTGGTTGCACAGCCTCAGCCTTGGGGCACGATTTCCCGTCTTTGAGCAGTCTAAGCCATGATACACAGCACAGGCAAACAGCCTTTCGGTCAGTGTCATTGGCAGCTGCCAGCTAGGTGTTTAGTTTGGTTAGATGAATCCTCTGATTGGACACAGGGGAACTGTGGTCTGGGAGCTCACACTCAGCCTTTGGAGAGACCTGTTCTGATTGGGAACATCATTTGACCTGGGAGGAGAAATTCAAAGAGCATATCCATTGTGGTAGCAAGGGAGTCTCAGGGAGTTATTCATTGAGTGTATTGTGTCCAAGTGGGAGAAACCTGTTCCTTAAGATCAACCAGGGTTATACAGATGACCTTGAGAAAGGAAGTCCTTGAAAAATTTCTCAAGATAATAAAACAGGAAATTGTTCAAAAGATAAGTAGGCAAACAACCTCAATCAGTGAGCTGGCCCTTGATCCTGAATTCCTGGCTGAGCTCACCAGCTTTGTTACCAAAGAATTTCTCTAAAGTGGAGACCCTCCAGATGGCGCTGTTTCCTCAGGCCTGAGCATCACGAGGCATCTAGCTGAGGCTACAGGGGATAACTGAAGCTGCTTTCTCCTGATTTGACATTTTGGCCTTGGTCAGCTCTGGAAAGGTCATCTAGATTCTGAACAGCGAGTACACTATAAACTATAAGCTTACTTGTGAGTAAATCAAGCTGAATTTGATTACTGCCATTATTAAAGAGGAGATCTATAATTCCCTTACCATTGAGTCTCCCCATCCACCCTGGGTTTATTTTGGAGTTCCCAAGTTTGTTTGTTTGTTTGTTTTTTTCCTTTTGGAAGCACAGAAACACACATACAGACATAGAATACTTTTGTGATCATATAAACCAAAATAATGTAATTGTCCAAGCTGCGTGGTTGTTTTTATGCCCTGGATAGATGAAGATGTGCATAGAGGTGACTTAGTGATGGGAGGTAGCTGGGGACACAGGAAGTCTGCAGGACATTGCCTCATGCACAGTAGTCTTGGCAAGTTAAGTGGTTTCTGCTTGGCTTTCAATGTTTAGACTCTTCCCAGTCATCAATCAGACTATGAACATTTGTCACCATTTTCTCCAAAATTTCCTAAAATATGGCAAACCCCTAGTTTGGAGAAAATGTAGAATTACAAATCGTACAATTTTTTTATGGGGAGGAGTTTGGTTATCAATTTTGTGGTACCATGTTATGATAATTAGAAATAGTATTGGCTATATCTAATCAAATTATGAAATCTACCTAGAGGTTGGGTGGGCAGTAACTGATGAGCTATGTATAAGCATTTCACTCCTTCGGAAGTCAGGCATCCTGGTTTGTTTAGTGCAAGAGTTGGTAGGAGGGTCTTTGTTACACCGCTATAGAAGAAGAGATTGGTACCAAGGCGCTAGCGGTATCTACTCTCACATACCATAGATTTAACTTTCTCATTAGGTAGCAGACAATATCCTAAGTGCTGAACAAAACTCCAAAACAAAAATGTCCATGGAGTTCAAATTCTAGTGGCAAAGACAAATAAGTAAATGTGTATGTTTAAAGACACTCAGTGCTGCAGGAAATGCACGATGCATGTATGTAGAACAACTAGGGTCAACTTGAGTTGTGCATTGGATGGTGTCATTCTGCACTGTCTTGAGAGGTACATGAATGAGTGGATGTTTAGCTGCGTATACTGAGAGGAAGAACTCTGAAGAGCGGAGAGGAACAGGCAAGAAGTGAGGACAGAGGTGGCAGAAGGAGGATAGGGTGGCATAGGGCACATTGGCCATTGTAAGTGGTTTTTTGTTTTGTTTTGTTTTGTTTTTCAAGACAAGGTTTCTCTGTAGCGTTGGAACCTGTTCTGGAATAGCTCTGTAGACCAGGCTGGCCTCGAACTCACAGAGATCCACCTGCCTCTGCCTCCCGAGTGCTGGGATTACAGGCGTGCACCACCACTGCCCGGCCGTTGTAAGCATTTTAGTGGTTTTCTTTTTACATCAGTTTGTTGGGGGAATGTCTAATGGCTTACAAGGAATTTTAAGAAACACAAACAGCGCCGGGTAGTTGCGGTGCACACCTGTAATCCCAGCATTTGGGGGGCGGGGGCAGAGCCAGGCAGATCTCTGTGAGTTTGAGGCCAGCCTGGTCTACAGAGTGAGTTCCAGGAAAGGCTCAAAGCTACACAGAGAAGCCCTGTCTCGAAAAACAAAACAAACAAAAAAAGAAACACAAACGGCATGATGAACTTCTGTTCATCTGTCACCCAATTTCAGCAGTCATCTCGTGCCCAGTCCTGTGTCATCTATAACACTCTTCTCCCCTCCACCTTTGAGCTACACTGACTGGATCGTGGAAGCAAATGCCAGGCTCATTCTACCTCTTAGTTTTTTTTCCCCTGTGAAGCTTTCTCATGTTGATCACCTTGTCCCTGTGAGCTGCCTACATCCTTTCCTCAGCTCTCCAGGTTCTCCCTCTACTGCATGTATCCTCGAGCACTGGCTGATAAATAACACTTGAAAGCAACTGAGAGCTTGCTCACACCTCAGTGTCCTTAACTGTTTACTTAAGCTGACCCAACCCGATGGTGTCAGGGTGTTCAAAAACTTTAAAATTAAAATTAAAAAAATTAAAATAAAAACAAAACAAAACAATACAAACCACAAAAACCCTCTTACTGTTTGTCACAGAGAAAGCAGACTTTATTAGGTCACTTCACTGTGAATCCCAGAAACATGGTTACCAGCTTAGGAATTTTATTGAATCCTAGGACAGAGCTTACTGGACTCTGGGATTCAACTTAAGACAAAGCAGTGAAAGCAGTGCCATTCCCAAAGTCGGTCTGGCTTATATAGACAGAAGCAGCGGCCCCTGGTGGGTTCCAGTCTCCCCTTCCCCATTCCCTGCTTTATGAAAGCTGCTTTTGAAGCCTACTAGCTGTTTTTGTTGTCAGACAAGGCTGCATTTATGCTTGATTATAAATGCTGTATGATAAAAAATATGTATAACATCAAATATGTCACTGTTACAAATTACATCTCACTACCATTCTAGTCCTAAGTATAGTCCTAGACAACCATTTCTGTATCCATATAGTTAAAAAGATTAGGACCTTTGCTTACCATTATTTTGAGACTGGGTCTCATTGTGTATCCCTAGCTGGCCTAGAGCTCACTATGTAACCAGGCTGGCCTTGAACTCACAGAGATGGACTTGCTTCTGTCTTCCTGTGCCACCACACCTGGCACCAGTTACTTTGTACTCTAGGCTCTTTTGTAAAATTGACTTCAAGTGCTTTGGTCTGAAGTCACAGTTGCTCTTTTATCAAACTCTTTGCAAAGTATTGTACTCACTCATCTCAAGGACTAGGTAATGGTTTTTTGATTACATCTGCAGCTTCTTTTACTTGTAAGTCCCAGTCACTCCAGTTCATGTGGATCTAGAATCATGGACTCATTTAAAATTTACGTTTTCCTTTCCTATCTTTTCAGCTGTCTTAGGCTTTGTATTCCTTTTAACTGCATTTGTCTCATTTCCAGGTTGAAGATAATTCCCTTAGATAGAGAATGGGGAGGCAAAATAGTGGCTGAGTTCTTCAGTTCTCTATCATCTAAAAAACATCGTATCAACTCCAAGCATAGCCGGACCCCTCTTCCTTTTCTTCCATTGATCTTTTGCATACCATGATAGAAATTGATTTTTTTAAAGCAATAAGCTTGAGCACATTCTAGACTTCCATCTTCCTACCACTGGTTCTACATGTTGAGGCCACTCTTAGGGTTTTTGTATACTAATGACCTTTTTGTAGAATTCATGGTTGACTTCCATCTGCAGCCACAATACTGTTTTTATTCTATCATGTTTTGTAAGGACAGGTTTTTCCTTTTCTTTAGTTTTTTTGAGACAGGTTCTTGCTATGTAGCCCAGGCTGGCCTCAGTCAATCATCCTGCCCCAGGCTCCCAAGTAATAGGGGTATAGGTATATGCTACCATGTCCAGCTTTGATAGGATAGCTTAGATGGAATAGGTAGGTAGTTAAAAACAGCTTTTTTTTCCCACATTTCTATGTAAATCAGGCTGTATTAGATGACTTTGTTATAGTTAGTAGTAAACAAAATAAGGCAACAAAAATGCAAACCTATGTGCAGGGTTTGGAAGCATCTACATGGCCATGGGTAGGAGTGAGCAAAGTGAAGTGATGTGAGGCAGGCCCTGCAGCTGAGAACACATACTCCCTGGCCCTGGTCTGGCAGGGTAAATGGAGCCGAAGGATTTCTGAGCATCAC